>NC_135779.1:6253883-6263551 GCF_028453695.1 Augochlora pura
TATATATATACAGAAGCTTTTGCTAGCGTTTTGTTGCGGTGCTCCAAGTTGCGTGAACTAGTTCAACGGTAATCTCTTGGCACAGTATTTATATACGAAGTTCATCCGTCGCGTTTTTGTAATTGTCAACCGTGGAATGTTCACGCGTGTGCTTTTTCGCGCGCTCGGCGTGATTCATATAGTCCCCGCATTAAAAGGAACTCTATCTCGAACGAGAATAGAACCGGGTTAATAAAAGTGGTATAGTTCGTTGCCAGGAACATTCAAAAATTCTGAGAAATTTTTCCTTAGCTTTGGAGAATTTATTAACAATTTATCGACCGGTTTATTTGGCAGTAAAGAGGTTTATATTTTCGAAGAAATAGCGTCGAAATGTATTTATTTTGTCTATGACGTTTATTTTGTGTCATTTTATTTTATTTTGTTTATTTTTAACTGTTGGGAGAGGTTTCCACCATTTAGGAAATTATGTTACAGTAATTAAATAATGGATAGCAAATTTTTGGTAGGATTCATAGGGTGCGTGTTGAGAGAAACGTTTTTATCTTATCTATGTCGTTATTTCATTTGATTTGATTTGATTTTAAATATCGGAAGAGGTTTCTGATGTTTCAGAAATTATATTACAATAACTGTGGAGAATCTGGGGTAACGAGGAACGCCGCGATAGTCGAGAAGGTCAGCGTCGGCGTGTCCCCGTCGCGCAATCCGTCCGACGCGTTTTCCTCGCCGGCTATTTTAAGCGGGGTTCGCGTTTCTCGTTTCTGACAGTCTGGTCCGCGCGTCCCGTCGACGCGGAACGGTTTGCCTACGGTTTACGGGGAGGAAAAACGAGATACCTGTCCGACGAACGGGGATCGAAAGCGGAAACAGATCGGCAAAAAACACCGTGTTCGCGCGGATCGATCGAGAATCCGGTGGCCCGCGGACGATAAATCCGACGGCGACGCACGGCGTCGGCTCGCTCGAGGGAAGGCGGGACCTTCTTGTCTTATAAATAGAAGCGAAGCGTGGCTTTCGAGGTGAGAGAATCCGTCGTCCGTGATCTTTGAGAACCGTGCTTTACATTTTTATTGCACCCCGGGTTACGCGGAACACGCTTTTACGGGCTGTGTTCTCATGATACAGGGGAATCTTTCGCGGAGATCTGATATTATAATGTGCTCGCGTTTTTGAGATCCCTTCGAATGAACGGCCCTTTGGACGGGTTTTTGGGCGGCCCTTTGGACAGTTCTTTAGGCGGCCCTTTAGACAATTTTTTAGACAGTTCTTTAAACAGTTATTTAGACGGCCCTTTAGACCATTTTTAACACAGTTCTTTAAACAATTCTTAGACGGCCCTTTAGACAATTTTTTAGACAGTTCTTTAAACAGTTATTTAGACGGCCCTTTAGGCCATTTTTAAGACTGTTCTTTAAACAATTCTTAGACGGCCCTTTAGACAACTTTTAATTAAGATTATTTATCTGAGGCTGATTGACTAAAAATTCTATGCTTTCACTTTCGTCCTAAACATAATATTATAACATTTAAAAAAGACAGTAATCAGAAAAGACTAAAAGACAATTCTCTAAAACGTACGATATTTATATATATATGTTGCACAAGTGTTTTATTATAAAATTTGGGAGGAGTACTTTTGTCGTAAAATATAAAGTCGCTATTTCAATGCTAAAGAGTTAACTTGACCCTACGATCTTCGTGCATAAGCATTAATTGATCAGGTAATAAAATTTTAATATAAAATTTTAAAAAAGTACTTCCCTTATAAAATATAAAATCTTCATTTCACATTAAAGGAGTCAACTCGATCCTACTACCCCTGTACACAATTTACCATACTTGTCAAATCATGATCAATTATCACAGCATATCCTCTGCCAAAAATCTTAATAAAATAAAAAACAACAAATTCTCGAAATTCTCCAATTCTCTCTCAGTCACTTTAACCTCAAGATTCATTATATTTATTACATTATTGCAGTATAAATATCGTAGTCGTAGAAATATTGCCGCGGGGATATGTTCTCCGAACGTTCGAAAGACAATTGAAACTGGTGTCCGCTAAAATTGGATCGAAGCGTCTCGTTCGCGGCGCGAGATCGGCGCCGAGGCATTTAAATGAAGAAATACCAAGATGACGAGTAAATTTTACGGATTGCCGGTGACGCTCGAATATGCGACGAGGGAATCCGCCGGCTGACGGATCACCGGGCGAAATGAGATTTCCGGCTGTTCGTGAATAGCGTGTGATACACTCCGGCTTCTCCGTCTATCTCCCTCTCTTCTCCCTCTCTCGATCTGTCTCGAGCTGCTCTATCTGTTTCTCTTTTGGGCTTTTCTCTCGTCTTTCGCCTTCTGATTTAGGGTTCCTCTCTCTCTGGATTTTCTCTCTCTCTCTCTGGATTTTCTCTCTCTCTGGATTTTCTCTCTCTCTCTCTGGCATCTCTCTCTGTCTTTCGTCTTCTGATCTAGGGTCCCTCTCTCTCTCTCTCTCTGGATTCTTTCTGTCTCTCTCGATCTTTTAGGTTCCCCAATCCTCTGGCTTCTCTCTCTCTCTGCCTTTCGTCTTCTGATCTAGAGATCCCCTCTCTCTGACTTCTCTCTATGTCTCTCCCTCCCTTGAGCTTCTCTCCGTTGCCCCTTCTGTCTTCCGTCTTCTGATCTAGGGTTCTTCTCTCTCTGGATTCTTTCTGTCTCTCTCGATCTTTTAGGTTCCTCAATCCTGCCTTCTCTCTCTCTCTCTGCCTTTCGTCTTCTGATCTAGAGATCCCCTCTCTCTGACCTCTCTCTATGTCTCTCTCTCTCTCTTGAGCTTCTCTCCGTTGTCCTTTCTGTCTTTCGTCTTCTGATTTCGTCTTCTGATCTAGAGATCCCCTTTCTCTGACCTCTCTCTATGTCTCTCTCTCTCTCTCTCTTGAGGTTCTCTCCGTTGTCCCTTCTGTCTTTCGTCTTCTGATCTAGGGTCCCTCTCTCTCCGTCTCTCTGGCCTCTCTCTGTCTCTCTGGCCTCGCTCTCTCTCTCTCTATCTCTATCACTCTGGTGTCGCTCTGTCTCTCTCTCTCTATCTCTATCACTCTGATCTCTCTCTCTGTCTCTCTATCTCTCTATCTCTGGCTTTCGCCTCCCGCTCTAGGGTTCCGCGTCGGCGATTTGGAAAAGCGCCAATGGAATTCCGAAAGTCAACGTTACTAATAACGACAACAATGTAGCGAAGAAGGAGGAGGAGGGGGGAGGGGGGGAGGGGGAGGCGAAGGTCGGCCAGCCTGGCGGAAATCGGCGCCCGAGATATTCTAGAGAAGCATGCGGAAGAATCTCCCTCCGCTTCGATTCTCTCCCCTTTTTCCTCTTTTTTCTTTCGCCGCCGCGCGCGAGTTCAATTTATTTTCGGAGCACGACGTATCAACGCCGATTCTTCTCGTCCACGTCGGGAAGCCGGTGCGCTCCGTCGCGGTTGTTTCATTCATCTTTGTGAAGCCTCGACGCGGAGGCGCGGGAAAGCGAGTTTTATTGTTCTCCGAGATGTCGTTGATTAACATGTCGGAAGTGTTGGAGATTATATATCGCGGATAGCGCGTGTCGGGTCAAATCTGACCCGGAGATAGAAAGAATAGCGGATAAATCAGAATTTTGTAGCAGTCAGAAATGATCAACTATTAGTATTAATATTGATAATATCAATGATCTATATATTGTACAAAATGAATAACGTACAAATGTCTGGTGTTTAAGGGTTAATATGATATTTAATTATTGTAGGTTTTTCTGAAGCCTCCACGATATAATAATCAGAAACTAAATTCCTCGCGACAGTACTTCTTAATGTGCAATAAAACATTGTGAAATTGAACGATTTATTATAAATCCTTTAATTATAAATTATACATAGAGAAACGAAGGGACGTTCTCTTTTGTCTCTTCTTCTCTTTTTTTCGACGGTGCGCGATAGGACAATTCGATGGAGATGAACGGCGGGGCGACGGACGCGGTTGTTTACGCGCGCGTAACGCGAAATTTCCACGGGGCGCGCTCGAAAACAGAGTTTAGTCATCGTGCGCTATAGATCGGCGCGCGAGCGGCTGACGCGCACGGGGATGACGAAAACAGAGCCTGAGGCATGGTCAACGATCCGGTAACCGAGGCGCATCTGCCAAGCCGAGATCCGCCGATTTATTTCTATCCATGGCCGGCCGATCCATTGCACCGCCGTTTTTGTACTTTCGCGGCGGTTACCGTTTTCCTGAAATTGTAAAACCGGCGCGGAATTCGCGCAAACTTCCATTGAACGATTCGAATTTTGTTATAAATAGCAGAGAGATTAGTTCACGGTACTAGAATAATTTTTCGGAATTTTATCGGTTACTTAGAATAACAAAACATAGTAAAAAGGTTGGGTTAAGGTAATTTATTTTAGGACTCGTTTTGTCGACTTCGTAAAGAAAATTTAAATAATGCGTTTACTTAGTTAAAAAACGTTCGATTAAAATTTTATCCTGTATTTAAGTAAATGAACTATCTATATTAATTTTTGGAAGGATTAAAAGTGATCCATCTCCTTGCAAATTAAAATAAAATAAATCAAGTAAAACAAGGAAATAAAGTAGCATCGACGAAAATCATCGAATAAATTAAAATTGAACGAAATACAATAGATCAAGCTGAATTAAAGAACAATAATTTCTAAGGAGAATTTAAAATACTAGGTAAGAATTTATAGTGCTAAGCAGGAATTTAAAATACGAAGTAATAATCAGAAATATTAAGTAAAATTTAAAAATACTAAATAAGAATTTAAAATACTAATAATTCGCCGTAACAATATTATATTTTAATATTGCATATTATGTTTACACGGTACTGCAAACGGACTATAATCGGCGCCTGTAACGAAAGGGTTGAAAGGTCCAATATTCGTCGTACCAGTCTCGAATCCTCGAATCGTGAAGCATCAAATTACAACAACTTGACTTGAACGATTAGCCGTAAAAAAGTCATATTTTAATATTGCATATTATGTTTACACAGTACTGCAAACGGACTGCAATCGGCGCCTGTAACGAAAGGGTTGAAAAACCTAATTCTCGCCGTATCAGTCGCGAGTCCTCGGCTCGTTAAAATCCGGGACGTTTCTTCCGGCAGCCGTTTCCCCTTTCATGCCATTCGTAACCGGCTTTTATCGCGCGTCGCCGAGCCGTGTTCGCCGAAACAAGCCCGAAGCCGCCTGCGATATACGCGTGTCCCCGCTCGGTTGCAGCGACTCCTCCGCGCGGGACAATAAAGTCGGCGGCGTTTAGGACGCGGCCGCCGCGTAAACCGTGATTTACCTCGCGTTGTCCCCGCCGCGTGGTTTATCGGCGCGGAAAAAAAAAAAAAGAGAAAAGGGAGAAAAAGGGGTGTCGCGAACGTTGCGTGCACGGAGCGCATTAGTTTGCATTAGGCTCGTCCGGGAGCGGTTTTCTCGTCCGTCATAATTTCCCGGTGGAAAAGAGCCCCCCCCCCCCCCGGGGGGGGGGGGGGGGCAGGAAGTCGTTCGTTTCGAATCCACTTCGTCTCGGAAATTATCTTCGCTTTATGACACTGAAATCAGTTTTACTTTGCGCGAACCCGAGTAAAATAATAATAATAAAAAAAAGGGGCTGGGGCAGGTGGAGCGGAGGGGGTGGAAGGTAATTCGCTGCCGCGCACGGCAGGAAACGGGATTAACTCTCGCGGATTTATAATGATTATAGAGTAATGCTTGTGCTTTGCCCGGGCCGTTTCGTTAACTGAGAATTATGCGCTTTCGGTTCGCGCGCGCGCGCAACGCTGATCCTCTTTGCGTGCGCGCGTTTCGCTTCGTTTCGCGGACGGGTCTCGTTTGATTAAAGGAACGGCAAGTGTACAGAGAAAATCGAACGATGGGTTGTTCGTTGCTGAACTAGTCGGGACACGGGTTAAAAGTCGAATAAAACATTTTTTAATATTACAACGCAATCCACTCGATAATAATAAATTTCGAGAGAAGAATCTCCGTGGTGTGAACAATTTATTGTCATTTCTAACGAAAAACTTTTAATAAAATAAATTGCACAACCATAAATTGAATATGCGACTTCTCCAACTCTGTTAAATTATATCCTGCTATACCTAAAAAACTAATTATAATATGAAATATAATTTTAAAAATTAAATAAAATTTTGGAAAATTAAATATAATTTTCCATTCACCTGGTCAAGTAAACTGTTAAATAACAGTACTTCCTAAACGCAACCTGCGCAAATAGCAGAAACCACGGTGTCCAACAACGATATAACAAAACGCAGCGAAGCTTCCATCGAAACTGCGCCCTCCGTTCCCGCAATTAACATAACCTTAACAAACACCCCAAGATAGTCTCGACAGCCCTGAAGATCTATACAGAGAGAGAGAGAGAGAGAGAGAGAGAGGGAAAGATCGCCGGATGGCAGAGATCCATCGATCCGCTCCGATTGGTCCCAATAACGAGCGGAATACCTGCGGCTTGCCGCTCGCCGATAGACCGCCGCCGCCTCTCCGCGACATTGTTCGACGTCCCGACTCGAGAAATCGTCTCCGACAAAAGCGAAAGCTCGAAGCGAAACCGCAACGAGGATGAAAAAGAATCTGAAAGTACATACCCGAAGTACATAGCTAGAAAAAGCGACGGAGAAAAATAGATAGAGAGATAGAAAGAGAAAAAAAGAGAGAGGGAAATATAGAAAGAGAGAGAGAGAGAGGGGAAGATATTGGTTACATTGAACGAATCGGAAAACGCGGAAAGCGTTCTCCCGGTCCCCGAGGGTCGATTAGTTCCGCGCGGGCGTAGATTCACGCGTCCCCATCGGTCTCTGACGGGTCTGGACATCTTTTTTTTTCTGTTGCAGAGCCGAAGAAGGAAAAGACTGAACAGAGTGCAAATGGCGCGGTATCGCCGAGCGGTGAGCCGCAAACGAATCAGGGCACGGCTACGACCGGCAGCGTGCCGGTCACGGCCGCAGCCCCGAATACGGGGGACCAGCAAAAGCCGTGTAGGCCAAACACCCTGGAAGCCAGGGTGGTAACCAGGAGACTGATCTTGTTCGACAGTGAGTACTGTTTGATCTGTGTAGACGGCTGTGGTACACGCGCGTTTTTTAACACCAGTAGACTTCTCGAAACACTACTCTCCACCCCCCACCCCCGTAACTGGTGGTGGATTATCTAACACTTTCACGGCGAACACCGTGGCGCACCGATCGGACGATCGAGCTTGTAGTTTGTAGATCTAAGGGAGATAGTGCGGTCGATCGCTTTCGAATGGTGGAGATTTGCACGATGATGGTGGCGGTAGTGGATGACTGGTTGGTGCGGCGTGACCAGTTACTGTGCCCTTTTGGGGTTGTTTTTATGGGGTTTATTGAATTCGTATTTGGTGAACGAGATGTATTAAGTTTTATTACTCGAAGACAAAAGTGGCGAATGGATGGAGAATATTTTTTATTAGAAATAATAAAGTGTAAATAAATATTAGAAATAAATCAAATGGAAGTTTAAAGGTGTTTCTAATTTTTCGAAACTAAAGGGAAGGTATTGGGGGATGTTTGATACGGAAATTAATGAAATAAAAGAATAAAAGTCTTTTTATTTGAAGGGAGAATAAAATGAAAGAAAGAAATAGATAGATGGAGAGAAGAGAGAGAGAGAGAGAAAAGCAGCGACTGAAATAAAAGGAAATAAAGTGTCGAACAACGGTGGACATTGTTGGTTAGACGTAGTCGGTGTTACGCGACCGGCAAAACTGCGATATTACTATTATCCGGCGAACTTTGAGGCAATTTAATATAGCTCGGTGCTCGACCCTTTTTTTCCCCCCTTCCCCACTCCGGGGGTGAGCTATTAAATTCCAGCGACCGGATCTTGTATCGGTCCTCCATATTCGGAATTTGTTGGCCACCGTGCTCTGTGTTCGTTTCGACGACGCGGCCTCCAAATAAAAATAATCCACCGCGATAAACTGGCATTTTAATCGAACTGTCTTTTCCTAATATGGAGCTTCCTCGATGCAACAATATACCAAGAGTTGTCTTTTATTTTTTACACAATTTACAAGGATTGTTTGTGCCGAGAGGATTTTATAAATCGCACCGAAGCGCTTAGTTTGTGCTGTAATGAAAGAGAATAAAATATTGATACTCTTTGGGTGGAAATATGAACAAAATGGAGGAATGAAGGGACTGAACATGTATGAACATTTATTCGATAAATATAAAGCTTTTGTTAGCGTGTTAGTATAGATAAAGGTAGTCTATAGATACTCAGTTGCGTTACTATAGTCGATTACCTATTTCTCATTAACACTAAATCGATCGAGTCGATTAAAATGACTAACCTTACATTTTCTTCTTTTAAAAGTTGTAAGTTGAATAAATTGCTTAATCGAATTTATTGCTAGTTTCTATATATTCTCGCCACGCCTTATTTAAAGCATTAATTAAAGCATTGAATTAAAGCGACATAAATTACAGCTCGACAGCTTCCCCCTCAATTATTAAAACCAAAAGTCCGCCAACGAAATTCGCAACATAGAAAACAATTATCCAAGTACCTCGTCGAATTCGTCCGACAACAAGTTCATCGAAAGCCGACGATTTCCAGGGGTGCCGTAACGCGGAGGTGGAAAGGGGGGGGGGGGTAGAAAATGGAGCGCCGTCTATAATTTCGTGACTCGGCCGCCGTTTCTTTTCAGAACACGTAGGCACTTCCGCGGAATAAAATCCTCGAAGCGTTCGTTGCTTCGAGAATCGAGGTTGTTTATCGACGGACCGATCAAATATTTCGAAGCCATGCTCGGGGGGACAAAGGCGGCGGCGGATCGCGAGCCAAGTGCCGAAAAGAATCGACGACGGAGAGCCGTCGACGACGCGCGTCGACGAAGAGAGGCGCGTCGATCCGAAATCACTGATATCCAACGAAACACGCCGTTCCGTCAAAGAGCCGTCCGTAAACGGGGCGAGCCAGAGGATAAAAAGACGCTCGCAGCGAGGACTCTCTCTCTCGAACTTGGGAAGTCTCGCATCGATTCCGCGGCGAGGCAGCGTCGCGGCGACGGAACGATAAACTTTTACGTCCCGGCGGTTCCGTCGCGAATCGCCCTTAAAACTCCCGTTTACCTTTGCCGAAACTTCAAAGTTCCCTTTTACCAGAACCCCGCCTCTTCTTCTTCTTCTTCTTCTTATTCTGCTGCTGCTGGTCGCTCGCGAATTTACTTTCCAACTAAATCTTCCCCGGTGCACGCCGCCGCCATTACGAAACACGGGAAAACAGTCTACCGGGGATTCTAAATGCTCGAAAGGGCGGGTTAACGGTGGCTTTACCTTTCGCCCTTTTCTCGTAAAACGGTTCGTTCGACTGGCTGATAACAGGGACCGATAACAGGGTCGTGGCGATGCTTTGTTCCCTGAATTCGGCGCCGTTCTTTTATTCCTTTGTTTAATCGAGGGCTACCTTAACCAATCCTTTGTTATAATATTTTGTTCTTAGTTACAAGGATGGACAATTTTTCTACTTTAATCATTTAGATAATTAAATCTAGATTCAACTCTTTGCGGTCATAGCCATTTTAACTTGAGATCTAATATATTTTTCCAAACTTATTTTCTAAATTTATTTACAATACCCGCTCTTTTAACTA
>NC_135779.1:6264051-6283356 GCF_028453695.1 Augochlora pura
TTGGAGCACCGCAACAAAACGCTAGCAAAAGCTTCTGTATATATATAAATGTAACTTTATAGAAGTTTAGATAAGTTTTCCGCCGACCCTTGGCTTTTCTTTTTTTAACAGAAGTTGGAACATTTTGTGGGAGGTGTGTTTCTATGGATATATACTTTTTCTGTGGATGTTCTTTTTTCATGGATATAGTTTTCCTATGGATATACTTTTTCCTATGGATATACATTTTTCATGGAGATATTTTTTTTTTCATGGAAATACGACGATTTTGTTTCGCCCCGTATTAATTTTCCCATTTTTGACGCGAGAGTTTCAGAGTGAAATTAATTTAATTTATCGGCGATCCGGGTTCAATGTTTTCGAATGACAGAACGAATGACAGTCGGAATAGGAGAACGAATGGTAGTACAAATGGTAGTTCGAACAACAGTACAGACAGCATTTCAAATGACGGTATAAATGACAGTTCGAACTAATAATTTTTGTTTAATTTCTAATATAATTTTCGTTTAATTTCTAATATAATTTTCGTTTAATTTCTAATATAATTTACGTTTAATTTCTAATATAATTTACGTTTAATTTCTAATATAATTTACGTTTAATTTCTAATATAATTTTCGTTTAATTTCTAATATAATTTACGTTTAATTTCTAATATAATTTTCGTTTAATTTCTAATACGATATAACTAGCTTATAATATACCAAATAATTGATTTCGTATTGAAATAATAGAGGAACAGCAAAAGACAACTTTCTCGTTGGCCGAGTAGCACAGAGAAGCGGGGCGGCCCAAGTTCGGAGCAGTTGCCGCGAGAATTCCGCTCGCTTTTCTATGCCAAGTGCAGGTACACCTGTGGAGGGGCCTCCGCCAGAGTGCATCGACGCGCAGCACGCATCCCGCACGCATATCGTGCTGGTGCATCGCATGTGTGTGTGTGTGTGCAACCGCGAGGCCTCGCGACACCGTGCCAAAACCGACGGTTCTCGGTTGGAAACCGACCGTGCAGCATTTGTCATAGACGCGTGTTACACGGGCTAGAAATTAATATAATAATAACGTGTACGGGAGCGGAGGGGAGTCGATAAATCGAACGAAGGCGAGCCGATAAATCGAACGTAAATCAGCGGTTTCGTAATTTCGATGTTATGGTTTTGATGTAGGTGACTTGTGAGAGCACCTGTTATCGGTACCTTGTGATTAGAAAATTATATTTTGAATTGTGAAGGCGAGCCGATAAATCGAACGAAGGCGAGTTGATAAATTGAACGAAGGCGAGCCGATAAATCGAACGAAGGCGAGCCGATAAATCGAACGTAAATCAGCGGTTTCGTAATTTCGATGTTATGGTTTTGATGTAGGTGACTTGTGAGAGCACCTGTTATCGGTACCTTGTGATTAGAAAATTATCTCTTGAATTGTAAAGCAGAGACGGTGGTTGATGTGATAAAAAGATGTCATTGTTCGTTGTGGATTTTTATAAAAAAAAATCCGTGTTGTGGATTTATAAAAAATAGGATATGTTGTAGATTTGTAAAAAAATTCGGTGTTGTAGATTTATAAAAATAGTCGATGTTGTGGATTTATAAAATAAAGTCCATGTTATAGATTTTTAAAAGAAAATTTTAAGCGGACTGCTTTTTCTATTTTGCATAAATATCGACAGTCTAGTAATAGTTAATAAAGAGCCCGGAGCATATTTATATTTATGAAATATATATGTGTTTACTGAACATGTATTAGTTTAGTATAGTAAGAGTGACAGAGATATAACATTGAGAATAATGAATAAAAATATTCTAAAATAAAAACAAGAGATGAAATATTCAAATAAAAACATTTAGATTTATGGAAAAATAGTTCTCATAAACTCAGGCAACACCAATGTTAAAACTAACATTTATAGTAAAAAGAATTCTTAAATTCGAAAGACATCAATATATAAACTAACATTTACCTGTTATAACAGACAAAATAACTATAATTTAGCATATAGATATCGCACAACCAAAAGAACCTATTAAATACAATTAACAAAGCCATCGCCAAAAATACAATAGTATCCACGACAAAGCGATCGGTAAAATATTAATCCTCGAAAGTCAACGAAATTAAAAGAACAGGTAATTATATCGCGATTAATTCTCGGCAGTCAACAAAAATGAAAAGAACAGGCAATTATATCGTGATTAATCCTTGAAAGTGAAAATTAAAAGAACTTGCTAAATGAATTAGATCGAATCGCGCGTCGAGGGGAATCGAGAGGAATCGCGCGTCGTCTATCCGTCGCAAACGCGTCGAAATTACGAATTAGCGAGGCGGATGTGACAGTAATGAATCCCGTGGCGCATCGATCAAGCAAGTGGAGGCAGACGACGATGGTCAGACGGCCGCGGTGAAAAATTCATGCGATCAACGTCGCCCTGTTCCGACGCGGTAAACTATTATAACGAAGCCGGCGGGCTCCGTCGCGCATAAATAAAACCGACGTTCCTGCGACGCGTCATCGACGACGACCCTGGATTCCCGTCGGAGAGAGAGAGAGAACTGGGAACGAGTTGCTACCTGACGCGATGCATTATGTCGTTACCGTGGCCGGTAATAAACGAGGGCGGCTCTTAGAAGAATGGCAGCGCGTCCGCAATTATTTTGCCGGTGGCACGCGACCGGATATTGATTACTCTCGCTCAATTATGTCACGGCGTCAGAGAAACTTGATTTATTTTCCAGCGAGAGAGTTCGCGGCGTTAACCCTTTGCACTCCTTTTGCGCTATAAAAATGCTTCTTTCGTTTCTTTTTCATGCGAAATTAATAGACGATATTTATTATTTCAGCTAGAATTGTTCTACCACGTCCAAAATTATTTTCATATTAACAACGTTGAGATTTAGAAAATTGTTATAAGTAAAATAATATAAAATAAAGTAAAATTGTTAGAAATTGGTATGAACCGTAAAAATCAATTTTATATGCATAAAATGAAACTTATAAAACACTTTAATATATCCAAGTTATCGGTAATTTTTTTTCTAAAAAGAGCAACGTTCTAAAAAACCATAAAATTCCGTGAACCTTCCCAACCCTTTTTAATGCAGTCTACTACCTCTCCACCTAGTCAAATTTATATCGAGTCGAGTTGTAACAATACCAAAGAAACAAAGGCGCGAAGAACGGGCGAAGGTTCTCCTAAAAAAACACAGCAAAGTTGCGCGAAGAAATTAGAAATTTCGCGTGAAAATGGAATTTGTTTCGAAGTAGCCGGTTTTCGCGCGAAAGAACGAAGGTTTTCCAGTAAATTACAGTAATTTCCGGAGGAACAATTTCCACTTTTATTCATCGAGAAGCGGTATCGAGCGACGAGAAGAGCGGTATTTAACGACGAAAACGGAGCGCGCGGCGAATAATGGGCGACCGATGGCGCAAGGCACCAAAGACGGGTTTCGTTGTTTATTCGGGAAGTTGTCCCGCGTGTCAGGCGACTGGACAGAATTACTAAATTTGTTACGGCCGTTGTTACAGCGCGCAAGCTGATAACCCCGACGACGTCTGTTAGAACTTAACTCTCGTTGCGGGAATACCGCGGGAATTAGCCGAGCGCGAACATCAACCGGGAACTTCCCCGGAACGATTCAATTTATCCGGCAAGTTTCAGCCGCGTGTACGTTTCCCTTGTTACACCTCTCCCGATTATGTTGCCGGTTTTAACTGCGAACCCTGTTCTCGCCGCGACAACCCACGCGAAAGCCGTCTTCGGACGACGAAATTCGTTCCACGAGACGGTATTTTCAAATGGAAGAGAAAACTTCAAATAACAATGACGGATGGACCGGGATTAAATGGATCAGTTTAACGCAATCAGTTTAACACGTGCACCACTGGTGGTACACGGTTAAATAACCATTTATTTTAATTATTAAAAAGAATATTTTATGACAGAAAGATGACAGTGTATCTTACACGCTTCATATAAATCTTATAATTCTATCTGAAATCTTACATTTCTATAAAATTTTAAATGAAAATCGCCTCTCTAGTTTTACATCTCGTTCAAATGTTCGCCGATCGCGTACGCGTCGAAACGATTAGAAAATCGCTTGCCGGTTCATCGTTAACCAAAAGGAGGACGCGCGTCGCGTTTTCAGTTACGTCGCCGCGAGCGATTCTACTCCGGGGCATTGTAACAATATTGACTCGATATTCCTAATCCGTACGCGGGCGTAGAATTGCCGTGAACTCGGCGGACCGTGGGGGAAACAGCCGCCGAAACTCATCAAAGTTATAATTGATTTATCGAGGGCCGGCCGTTGCGCGTTTCAGCAACACAAAGAAAACTCTCGCGCGCGGCAATTATCTTGCACAATTTATTCCCGGGAAACGGCCCCGCCGAAAGCAATCTGCCCTGGGTAGGCGTTCCGTGCCCGGTTGCTCTTTCGATCGTCGAATGACTTCGCAATCGACTTATCAAAGCGAAGAGAGAGAGAGAGAGAGAGAGAGGGAGAGAGAGAGAAAACGAGCGAGGGGGAGAGAAAAAGAGGAAAAGAGCGACAGAAGGAGAAAAAGAATGACAGAAAGAGAAAAAGAACGAGAAAAGGAGAAAAAGAGAGAAAAAGGGAAAGAGCGAAAGAGTGAGAGAGAGAGAGAGAGAGAGAGAGAGAGAGAGCGACCCAAAGAGAAAAAGAGCGAAATAAAGAGAAAAAGATCGATATAAAGAGAGAAAGAACTTAAAAAAGAGAAAATAGCGAGAAAAGAAGAAATGAACTTAAAAAAGAGAGAGAAAGCGAAATAAAAAGGCGAAATAAACTAGAAAGAGAGAAACAGCGTTGGAACGTAACAGGTCCGTCGATCTCGTAAAAAACGACGGAGACGCCCTGTATAAATCGATTATATTCTTTTCAGCGCAACGGATTGCCGTGAGCCACGCCGTTTTTTTTTCTTTTTCGTCTTCAAAGGGCGTTCCGCGAACGAGGTCGATGCGAGAGAGAGAGAGAGAGAGAGAGAGAGAGAAAGAAAAAAGAAACTAGGCCGCGCGCGCGGGAATTGTTTCGAGAAAATTTGTTCGAATGGACCGCCATTTTATCTGACTGTGCGTGGAATAATTTCGTGGGGATAATGGGAGAGCCCCGACAATAGCTTCGCGTATTTTCCTTTTTTTTTCTTTTCGATCTTCAATGCAACCCTCCCCTCCCCGCGACTCTCAAATTCGGCCCACATTTTATACAAATTGTCCTCGGCGCTGAATAAACTTAATCCTCTCTCTCTCTCTCTCGAAGCACTGCTCTCGTTATTTAAGCATAAACGCGCGGACGTTGCGAGCGAGAGAGGGTAGCTTTCTCTGGCTTTTTTGTTGACGGAGGGTGAAGGGTTGATCGTCTCGCTGGTGGGTAATTTGGGAAATAAATCTTACGGTTAATATACTATGAATCTATGGCGCAAGTAGAATAAGCGTTCTATGGTCAGACGCGGCTCTCGAAAGACCCTTTGCACTCGAAGCCGTTTTAGCTCTAAATTTAAAATCATTTCTCTGTCTTATAACATTTTCATTTCAAGCGACGAACCGTGTTTTTTTATATATACCAAATTAATTCTCGCGATTCGCGTTAACAGTGCCATATTTAACGATTTTTCTCAAAATTAAACATTGTAGCTGTAAAAATGATTTTAAAAGGTGAAAGAACGATATCTGGTGGTGCCTGAGAGTCACCATTCGAGTGCAAAGGTTTAACACGTTCGGTGTTACGTCGGCTTTTCCTCGACATCTTGATTACCTCCTACACCCTGAGAAGAACAGCTCGCTTCCTGGCAGGACGCACACATCCGACGCGAGGAAAGAAATCGCGGATAAGATCAGGCGGGGCGATTCGGCTATCCGGGGCAATCACGGGAACTTCCTGTTTCCTCGTGGTTCGGGAAACCGCCCTTAAACGATTCCGCAACCTTCGTCCCGCCACTGAACGTCGAATCGTATAGAGAGCGAGAGAAAGAGAGAAAGAGAGAGAGAGAGAGAGAGGGAGAGAGGAAAAAGAGAGGGCTAAAAATCGTCGAAGCACCCTCGAAACTCGAGCGGCCCGTAAACAATGCCGCCGTCGGATAACGTTGGCCTTTATTGCACGCGTTGCCTTTGGCCCAATGATGCGAATCTGCAGTTTACTATCATCGTTCTCGGATAGAGCTTTTTCGCAGGGGTGAGGACGATCGATAACCGTAACCCGCGTTATTGTCGTGTTTCCGCGCGAACGACACGCGCCGCCCCGTCTTTTCTTCTTTGCCGATCCGCGCTCGTCGACGTCCCGACGCCGAGGATCTTCCTCGGGATTTTCTGATAACGCGGGACGGAAGAAGCTAACGGGGGACGGAAAAAGGAAAAAGGTGACGGAGGACGTCGACGAGGGGACGGTTATCACCGACGAGTTTTTCCAGCTGTGTTTAATGGCGAGGCCCTTTATCTGACCGATTCGTATCGCGGCGAGTGCGGACGGTAGATCCTGCTTGATTGATTCTCTGAATCGTTTCGATGGAATTCGATTTTAATGACGAGGTGAGCTCGAAGAAGGATCGAATTAAGAATAGCAAGGATCGAATTAAGAATCGAAAGGATCGAATTAAGAATAGCAAGGATCGAATTAAAAATAGCAAGGATCGAATTAAGAATAGCAAGGATCGAGTTAAAAATAGCAAGGATCGAATTAAGAATAACATCTGATCGAATTAAGAATAGCAAGGATCGAATTAAAAATAGCAAGGATCGAGTTAAAAATAGCAAGGATCGAATTAAGAATAACATCTGATCGAATTAAGAATAGCAAGGGTCGAATTAAAATTAGCAAGGATCGAATAACATCGGATCGAATTAAGAATAGCAAGGATCGAGTTAAAAATAGCAAGGATCGAATTAAAAATAACATCGGATCGAATTAAAAATAACATCGGATCGAGTTAAAAATAGCAAGGGTCGAATTAAAATTAGCAAGGATCGAATAACATCGGATCGAATTAAGAATAGCAAGGATCGAGTTAAAAATAACAAGGATCAACGCACGAGAATCTCGACTGCGCCAAAGGATCGGAAGTCGTCGGAGGCTGTCGCACCCGGGAAAACCGCTTCGGAAAAACCGCGCCGGCTGCGAGAGAAACGACGTGTCTCCGGGCGAGGCATGGCGAGGGTAGACAGAGGGAGAGGAGGCCGGTCGTTATCGTCGACGTTCCCGGCTAAGAAAAATTGAAAGAGTCCCGTGGCAGCGGGAACGATTTTTATTGGCGGTACACGGGGGTTGGATGTTACGATTCCCGGGCGAAAGCGTGGGCGGACGAGAGGATCCAGCGCGAAGATGAGAACCCGGGGCCCGGGGCTCCGTCTTCCCGACGAGATTACTCGGCTGCGACGAGATTACTCGCCCCTCTCTCTCCCTCTCTCTCTCTATCGTGGCGTCATTCGACCGGCGTCGTATCAGCAAAACCCGCGGCGGCGCGAAGCCGGGCGAAGCTGATGGCCGCTGAATCATCCCGCGGGGATCCGCGCCGCGCGCGTTCCTCTCGCCAGACCGTGATGAAGAACCGTTATCGCGCCGCCCTCGCGCTTGATTATTCTCCGGCCGTCTCCTCCTCTCTCGTTAACCGTGTCCCGCCGCCGTTACCAAAGAACGTTCTTCCATGCTCGAACGGTATTTAAAGTTTGCTCTTAATTAGAGGCGGACCGGCGCCACTCGATATTCGAGACGCGGTATACCCGGGCTTCCCCCTTTTTCTTTCCCGGCTACGTACGAGTCCCCCGTTCACTCTGGAGACGCGCGTTTTAATCAATGACGACCGTAATTATACTCTTAGGAGAACAGTGGAGGGACGATGGTTGTTCCTTGGTTTTGTGCGGTGACGTCTGGAAACGGGTTAATTATGCTAGCAATAAACTCAAGGTTTTAAGAAGCGTCTTAGAGCGTTGATTAGAGTCTTATTTAATAATAATAATAATAATAATAATAATAATTCCTTACGTAAGAAATTTTAAAATGGAAATAGTTACAAATTGATCGACAAATACAAAGGCAATTATGCTAGGAAGCGAACAAAAGGCGATTGGCCGCAGCAGTCGCGAATAATCAATCTAAGGAGGATCGACTGCACGGCAGGAATAATAGAGCAGCCTGCATCCCGTGGCCACGGCAGTCGTCCAAGAGGTCGTTTACCCAAGGTGGAAGAAAAACAGCGTTCAGGTGGACGCGGCGGACGTTTCCCAGGGCGTGATTACAACGGGATGCTAATTCGCGCGACGCGGTAATCTAACGCCTAATCTATTCTTAATCCTTGGGATTTGTTGACCGAACCGGGCCGACGCGGGCTCGATCGATTCTCGGCGGAATCGGCGAATTCCCACGCGGAGCGCGTGCACACTGGTTGTACGAAGAGAGAGCGAGAGAGAGAGAGAGAGATAGATCGATCGAGCAACGGCTGCCACGGCGAAAATTACCGAGGCTTCTGTGCCGCGCGCTGACAGCCAGCAATGTTATCGTTCGCCGCCGGAGATGCCGCCGGTGCATGCTGCAACCCGGCGCATCGCTAACCCGATCGATCCTACTTGCTAAGGGCCTGCTAAGCTCGAGTCAAGTTACGCCCGGCGAGATCACGCGCCCGGAAAATGTTATCCCGGTCCTTTAACCTTTTGCGCAAATTTCGGGGCGATTACTTTGCGCGATCGATTGACTGTTGCACTTTGGGCTACTTTTGCCGCTGGAGGTACTTGACCAATCGGTGATAAGGATTGAAGGCAGTGGTGTTGGGGATGATAATTAATTTTAGCGATATTTATTTGATTTTTATTTGATTTTTGTTTGATATATATTTGATATTTATTTGATATTTATTTGATATTTATTTGGTATATATTTGATTTTTATTTGATATATATTTGATATCCATTCGATTTTTATTTTATATCTATTCGATTTTTATTTTATATTTGTTTGATATTTATTCGATATATATTTGATATTTATTTGATATTTATTTGATATTTATTTGACATTTATTTGATATATATATTAGGTGTTTATTCGAATTTTATTTGATATTTATTTGATATTTGTTTGATATTTATTTGATTGATATATATTTGACATTTATTTGATATTTATTTGATACATATATTTTGAGAAGTCAGTGCATGGAGATTGGATACCATTCTCATGATTTAAAAATTAATTATAGCAAATAAGCAAATCAATACTTATTTATTTTAACCGATATCATATCAATTAAATAATATAATTTATAATATATAATACCAACAACATCCGCTTCCATTAAACCTCTATTCACTCTTTTATCCCACGACCATACAAACTTGCAATCCCAACAGTAAAAGATCATTAAGAAATCATCGCGTCACCGAAGCAGTTTCCCGGTTTCCTTGAACTTTTAATAGAAAAAGGTAAACGGCGACGATGGAAAACGTGTTACCGCCGGCTGGCAATTATCCGTGTCCCGGTGCACGGGTTTCGTTTAATCGTCCGAGGTTTCCCGTGCCCGGTTACCGAACGACTTTGCGATCGCCGCGCGCCGACGAAAAGCGTTTGACTCGGGACGCACAGAGGACACGTACAGTAGTTTCGGTCGGCGTAAGGTCGGACACGGCTGTAATGCGGCTTCCACGGGCTAGGTCCGCAGCCGCGAAACGCCGGATGAAAGGCAAACACGTTGCCTCTCGCTGTTTCTGGAACTCTGATCACCGCACGCCGCATTGGTCGGATCAGAATTAACTAACCGCTGTTCCGCCGCGTTCCCAACCACCCCGACCCTCACCAAACCCCCTTTCGACCCCCACACGATATACTCTACCGACAATGTCGAGGCTGCGATCGAATGTTGCCCGGAGACACGGATTTCGGGTACAACAATGCCCGATGTTCCATTTTGTATCTCCGAGGTAAAGGGGGTAGCTTCGTGCGACTGTATTAATTGTTGCAGATTTTTGTAAATTATTTGACAGCTGTTATTAATTCTTAGAACTTCTGACAATTTTTAACGCATTCATCCACACCCATTGACCGGCCATACGAACCGCGAAATTTGTTCTTGCAATAGTTTCACTATATAACACAGTTTTTAAATATAAACTTTGACGATAAGGTATAAAAATGTTCTCGGAACGTTATATAACAATTTTAGCGACGCCTCGAGTGCCAAAGGGTTAACAGCGTTTCTTTCAAGAAGCGGGGAGACGAATAGCGAAACAGAAGGAAAGATTACGGTCTCGGGACGGTTTTAATTGGCCCGAGTATAGAAGACGATCGATGAACGCCGGAGAGGCCGGCGAACTCGTAGAATCGCGGCGGAATCGCCCCGGCAAACAACGGTCGAAACTCCGCAGAGCGATTCTGCGGCACGAGAACCGGCGGGGTCGAGCGTCTCTCTCTCTCTCTCTCTCTCTCTCTCTCTCTCTCTCTCTCTCTCTCTGTGCGTCACGGCGACGGGGTCGTCGACACCGGGCGCGTTTTCCTCCTGGAATCGCATCGATCGCTCTTCTCTTCCTTTTCGCGAATGCCCCGAGAGAACCGGGGGGGGGGGGGGGGGGGGGGGGGGGCTCCGCGCCGGAATTCGCGATCGATAACGAATCGGCCCAAGATAAGGCCGCCAAGCATTTCCCCGCCAGTTTGCTTCCAGTCTTAAACGAATTTCGAACTTTGGCACCGTCTCGTTATCGTACTTTCTTCGCCCTCGCCTCAGCTAAACGTTTCTTCGGATCCGGAAATCAATTTTTCCACGCCTCGAAGAGCAAACGTCGGCGAATTAGTTGACCAGTGATTGGTAATAGGGTGGTATTAGGGTTTTCCGGTGATTGGTATTAGGGTGTCCCGTAAGTTCTTACTGCGGCACGCTATGGAATACCTCGAGAGCATGGACAGAGAGTTGTGACTTTTCTAGGATTCTTGCAACTTTTCGAACCCTTTTTGTACTGATAGAACATCGTTCTTTTTAGGAAAAAATTATTGATAAATTAAAAATATTAGGGTGTTCTGTAAGTTGCATTCTGCGCGTATGAAATTGATTTTTGCAATTCATATTCTAACAATTATATAAATCTTAATATTGTTAGTATGAAAATAATCTTGGACGCGGTGGAACAATTTTAATGGAATCTCGAATTCGCCAGTCGAGTGCAAAGGGTTACGTATAGAACAGGATAAATCAACCTCAAACAACAAATATCGCCTCAAACAACAAATATCGCCTCAAACAACAAATATCGCCTCAAAAAATAAATATCGTCACAAACAACAAATATCGCCTATTAATTTCTCACCGAAAAGAATTTATAATCTTATAGGACACCTTAATAAAACAAACTTCTGAATGCCGCAAATATTGTCTCCATTTAATCCAATTAAATCGCTAAGCGGTTTTCAACGCGCGCCGCGATTGAATCCTGTGCGACGCCTATGCGGTGGAATTGCTGCAGGAATGTGTTTCGAATCGCTTGATACAGGGATCCGCTGCTAGCCGAGTTCTTCCGATCCTCTTAGCTAGAGGCGGGCTATGACGTGGGTCCGGCCTGATGACGCGGAATTGATTCGGAGCTATGCGACAGCGATTTTGAACGAGATTTTACGGGAAGAGCACTTTCGGCTTTCCAAATGCCGATGCGAGTGCTTTGGAATCTGTATCTAGAGAAATACTAGCGCGACAGGGTTTATTTAAGAGCGATTGGTAGAAAGAATATAAATTGGTCAAAAGCTTAGATAAAATGGGAGTTTTCCGAAAAACTATAATTTAACTGGTTCATTCATATTAATTAATTTAATTGCGAATTTCTCGTAGAATATTCTGTAGAATAAAATTTCAAGATCTGAACTATAGAAATACTATAACACATAATTACTATAAATCAACTCTTTGAGCATAATTAATAAACAGAAGTGCTACAAATTATATATCACATTATAATAAAATGTAACATAAGAATTTAATGATTTCTGGTAATTATTGTACATAAATATTGTGCTCTGTTATATAAGCTTCATATGGTTCAAGAGAAAAATAACAGTAATAATAAATAAGTAAATATAATTTCGTGCTAAGCAAAAAATTTTTCAGGTTGAATATAATATTAATTGCGAGCTTCGAAAGCTTTTTATTTGAAATAATTCGGATCAATTATTTTGCCATTTTGAGATGGCATATATTGAGACGTAATAGTAGTGGCAATAGTATATACATTTCTATAGTACTCGCAATATCATGTACACTTTAACGCCAATTGCAAGACCGTCGCCGCCGACGTTCGCGATTATAAGTGGAAACGAGTGGCAATGGTCAGACGCGGTTAAACAGCGTTTCGCTTCGAGTAGAAGCAACGATAATGGGCGGACACATTAGCCGGAGTTTATTGCCGATGGAAATAGCATCGAATTGATAGACGCGTTCCAACCATATTTACTGCGGACAGTGGCGTAGCCGACAGTGGATTGTTAATTAGACTGCATCGTCGTCGGGCGTCGATAACAGGCGCCGCTTCAGTTTCGTACGAATACAGAAGCGGAATACAGAGATAATAATAATAATAATAACAGTCGCGACGATTAACCGTTGACAGAAGTGGTAGACATCGCTCGGACTTAATGTCACTCTTAATTCCAAAGTGAAATGGGTCGCTGAAAGGTCGGACACGTTTATTACAAGAAGTAATGAACGACGACCGGCCGACAGCAAATTAGATGATTGTAGCTGTTAGATAATTGGAAATGTTTCGCTCGCGATATGATTTGGCGATTTTGCGGAGCTAGTGGAAATGGTGTGCTATGGTCAGACACGCTTGATGGCGAATTCGATGTGGAAGAAGAGAGGAGAATATTGAGTGTTTGTTATATAATAGAGTGTTTATTGTATTGTGCAGTGTTTTATTATGTTATAGAGTTTCTAATATTATAGAAAATTTATTAAATAATACAGTGTGTATTTTATAATCGAGTGTCTATTATATTATGGAGTGTTTGATTATACTATAGAATGTATATTCTATTATAGTGTTTCTAATGTAATAGAGAATTTATAATATTATAGAGTGTCTATTATATTACAGAATGTTTATTATATAACAGAGTGTCCATTGCATTATGAAGTGTTTTATTATATCATAGACTGTATATTCTGTTCTAGTGTTTCTTCTACAACAGAGAATTTATTATACTACACAGTGTTTATTTTATAACAAAGTACCTATTACATTATCAAGTGTCTATTATCTCAGTGTCTATTACATTATAAAATATTTATTACACAACAGAGCGTCTATCACAAAACCAACACGCTACATCATCGAGTGACAAATTACAAATTACTGCAAAAAGAAACAACGACCGACAAAACAGGTTAATTAACCTTTATTGCCCAGTGTCCGCGACGGTCCAAGGAGGATCGATCTACCTTCAGTTTCGCAATAACCTACGATCCGCCCTTAATTCGGGGCAGCGATCCGTCTCCTCGGTGCCACGAAATTTTGCGAAGGGAATACCGGCCCTCCCTGCTCGATCCCAATTAATTAATTAACGTCCCCGGGGTGCCGGCCGTGGGCGCGGAAAATTACGAACAGGTAGAGAGAGTGAGTGAGAGAGAGAGGGAGAGACACCGTCGCTAAAACGAACCGAAAGTGTATCGCGTGAAATTAATTCCACTCGTTGAAGTTTATTTAACGAGTTTCTTAACACACCTGCCGAAAGGTGTAACTGTCGCACGAAGCCGTTCGGGTGAAATTATAGTTAACGACCGCCTCGGCTCGGGGCAGTCATCGTAAAGTATGCGAATAGATTTTCGGCGCCGAGGTGAAACGACGTCGCGCTGCGCCGCGGCTTTGAACGTCGCGCGTCCGTTTCTGGGATAGCGTAACGGAGCGAATATCATGAAACGCGACGACAGGGATGAAAATGGAGGTACCGAAGAGCGGAGAATGTTTTCGCGAGAGCGTTGGTTCAGTCAGCGAACATAGAAAATTCATTTGTGCTTATCACCGCCACGAAATCCCGGCGAATCCGCCGCGGGATAACGGAGGGCGGCGAGGGCCGCGTTCAACTCGCAATTAGTTAGCGCCGGGAGACCGTGTTGTTTTTATTAAATGATCTTCTTCTTTGTCCGACCGGCGCGCTCGCTAATTTCGCTTGCGCGTTTTCAACGCGGAGAAGCGAGCGCGCGCCTTTTCTGCAGAGAACTCGCACGAATTCGCCGGCAGCTCGTATTCGCCTCCAGACGAATCGACTTAATTGCCAACAATCCCTCTCCAGCGTCCCGTACCCCTTTATCGGCCTCCTTGCTCCAAGTTCTCTTCGTCGAAACCCACTCCCCCGTGCGAATGCGTTCTCTTTATTAGACGAAAGTTCCGCGAGCGCCGTAGACGCTTAAGAAGTTGCGCGCGGCGAAATAATGAAAAACTGAAATTTTAACGCGCCTCGGCGAACTCGTTGGATACACCGGGTAATTGCGTGCTCGAGAAGTTTCGTCATTCGGGAATCCCCTTGTTAATATACACACGTTGTACACTTTCTCCGTCGGCGCGCGGGGGCAAGCGCTTTTTAATTCGAAAATAATGCCTCCCACGGCGACGAGGATACGCGTCAATTCCGCGTGGACGCTCCGCTTACCTCCCGCCTCTTCCCTCGTTCGTTCGTTTCCTTTTTTTAGCATTTTATCGCCGTCTGCAGTCAATCCTCTTCTTGCTTCGTTAGAGGATTGTTACGCTTTCCGACGAATGCTAATGCTTATCTTCGCTTGTTCTGAGAAACTTCGATGAACTTCATCTTTTCTTGGGGTTGGATAGAACTTGCTGCAATTTCTGTTTGTTCAATTGCCCTCTTGCTTTTAGACTTGTGCTTTTTATTCCTTATTTATTTTTAATTTCTCAATTTTATCTGCTTTTTGATATTATATTATAGGAGATTATATATAGTATATTATAGTACATTGATGTTTTAAAATTGTTTTAGGATCTCTGAGGTTTCAAATTGCGACCACTTAATTTTCTGAATTATTTCTTAGTTTCTTTTCTGAATTATTTCTTAGTTTCTTTTCCATTTCTTTTTTATTTCTTTTCTATTTCTTTTTTATTTCTTTTCTACTTCTATTTTATCTCTTTTCTATTCCTTCAATTTTCTATTTCCTTCCCATACAGTTTAAAAATCCCGCAGGCCGTTAAACAACGAACGAGCCATTCGACAAAAGTTCATCGACAACCGAAGAACGAAGAATCTCAGTCCCTGTTAATCGAACATCAAAAATGTTCATCGTCCGGGCCGCAATAAAAAAAATCATCGATACGATCGGGGCCCGCGTGCCACGGAAATAGAATTTTCTTCGCCGCGAACGAGTTTCGCGTTGCGGGCTTCGTTCATAGATAACGTCGTCGACGGGAACGACGTCGGATCGCATTAAGCTTTCAGCGGAATAATCGAGCTCGCGGCGATACGTTCTCGCTGGTGAGCTACGTATGTATTTGCGGCGGCGGTCGCGTTAATGTTCTCGGCGACCGCGTCGCCGCCCGATATAAATTCCATTTTGCGCGCTCGGTTTATGGTATCGTCCGCGGATGATAAATACGGCACACCTCTCTCTCTCTTCTCTCGATCTGTTTGATACCCAAACTCCGTCCGCTCTCGCGAACTCGGCGTTTCGTTTACATTGTTCGACATTTTCAATATTTTTTTCCGCGCCACGTTCGACCGGCAAATAAAGAGGCTCTCTCCCCCCCGGGAATGTTAGCGAAACGATTAAACGAATAAAAACAACATCGGCCCGCGATCGCTAATTCGGCCGCGCACAGTCCGGGAATCCCGCGCGTTTATCGCGAAATTCCGCGAAAGCATCGCGCGTTGTATAAAACATCGTCGCGCGTTTATTTCCGGTGGAAGTCCGGTAACAATTTCATTTGCTACGAGAAATAATTCGCCCCGCGTTCGACTTTCGAAGGTCCGCGCCGTATTTCCTGTAGCCGATCTTCCGAGATAGAGAGGCAACCGATGCGAGAGCAGAGACGACTCGGCATTTATTTTTCTATAGGATATTTATTTGATATTTGTTTGATATTTATTTGATTGATATATATTTGACATTTATTTGACACACACATTTGAGAAGTCAGTGCATGGAGATCGGATACCAATTTCAGGATTTCAAAAATAATTATAGCAAATAAGCAAATCAATACTTATTTATTTTAACCGATATCATATCGATTAAATAATATAATTTATAACATATAATACTAAAAACATCCGCTTCCATTATACCGCTGTTCACTCTTTATAAATTAAATTATAAAATTTGGATAAAAATCCCACGACCATGCAAACTTACAAATCCCAACGGCAAATGATCATTGTGAAATCATCGAGAGCAGAGACTCGGCATTTAATTTTCTATAGGGCGTGCGTGGAGAGAGCCAGGGCTGTAAAAATGACGGTACACCGGCCAGTTTCGAGACCGGCCCCCCTTCTCATTTCCCGCAGCTGCGGAAACCGATCGGCGCCGCACGGCTGACCGGAGGGAAAGTCGATCTCCGGATAAAACCGGAGGTCCATAGAACTGGGTCAACACACGGGCCGAGGAGTTTTCTGTCCTCGGGAATCTGCGCGCGGGGTCCGCTCGTAAAAAAACACACACATACACACACACAGGCGCGCAGACGATCAAACCGAGCTTTTCGGTCTCTCTCTCTCTCTCTCTGTCTTCTACCCTGCCCGGTTTAACGTCTGATTAATGGCCCGTGGGGTTTTCCCGATCCACCCTCCGGTAATCTCGCGCACGGAGGACCCGGATTATCAATGTTCAACAAATTCTTACGATGGTTCAAACATTTTTTAATAAACGTTCCTTGGACTTATGAACAGGAAACGCGATTGAATTCTGATTACATTAAATAGAACTGGAAGCGAGGACATTCTTTCAATTTTTATTATCGTGTAATTGATATATTTTTTAAATCATTTCTTAGTGGTTCTTTAGTATACTAACTCTGTTAATTTTAAAAAATAATCGTCCATTGATTTTGTATTTTTAGGAATTTTTAGATCGCTTGGATAAATTGGAGAAATTGTAAGGAGATTTGTTCTGATTTAATATATTATAGGTGTAGGTACTTTGCGCAGCGTTTTTATCAATTAAATTATTTATATATTAATATTAAAATAATTTTGACAGTTTGCTGAGATTAATGATATTATACTAGATTTATGATGTTAATACTTTAGTGATAGGTAACCTGTAAATCGGATTTTTGTTACTGCGAATCTAAACATATTAGACAGCACTACTGTAAGCTTTTATATTACTATTATTATATAATTAATACCATAACATTTCGCGACGAATGAGAGAAAATGAATAAAATAGAATAAACATTGTTTAATCCTTCTTTTATGAAAAGATAAAAAATTGCCCTATAATAACAGAAATATTTACAGTCAAATGATCGGTAAAGTGCCAACATGGCATTATTACCATGTAAAAGCTTCTGTAAAAACAGGCAAGAATTAATTAATTATTACACGGCGCGATAGCAGAAACTGGAGCTACCCGTGAACAGAGTTTCTTAAAGTCGTTCCGATAACATTGAATATTAGCACGAAAGTTCCGCAGTTTGCTTTCAGCGGCATCGGCCGCGGTATTCTCTCCAGGGGCAGCGTAATCTAAAATTCTTTCATCAGCCGTGTTAATTTTATCGACCGGTAATAAGGGAATTAAAAATGCAAATACTTTCCGGCGCGAATGTTTGTTTATAGTTTTTAATAACGGAGGAAGGGGGGGGGGGTCGGTTAATCGGAACACGGTCGTGGGGGGGAAACGGGGTCGTTGACCCCGACTTCCGAACCAGGCCGCCGCTGGGCGCGATAAATAAATTAAAGTGGAAAGTCCGACCGCGACTGTATCAATTTTTTCAATGTTTAATCGGATCCCGCGAGACGAGAACTTCGTCGAATGAAGGAACGAGGATTTTCTAGTTGCAGACGAGAATCTTGGCTTTCGATGTGGCGTCTCTTGTGTCGTTTTTCGATAAATAGTTGATTTATTGTTCCTGGAATTGGATAATCAATATTGCAACGAGAACGGTCGCGTATACCATTACCTCTGACATTACGAGGAAACAATAGAGTCGATGTTGGAAATTGCCGGCTGATTTGTTAACAGAATGCGTGTTTCGTGTGCCCGTGATAGAATAAAGGGTTTAAACAAACGGGTAAGGGATAATAAAATTTTAGATAAAATCTTATTCGGTGCTATGGAATAAATATTCAAAAGAATAAAAATTGACCTAGATAATTATTCGAAAGAATAGAAATTTACCTAGATAAATATTTACTGCAATAAAAATTTACCTAGATAAATATTTACTGCAATAAAAATTTACCTAGATAAATATTTACTGCAATAAAAATTGACCTAGACAAATATTTTCTCCTATAACAATTTATCCAGGCGAGACTTTGCTCGAATAACAATTTATCCAAAACGAAAATTATTCAAATAAAAATCTACTCGAATAATAATCGTGAATTATTATTGACGATTATCCGAGACAAATATTACCCCCAAAAGCAATCCGAATAACGCGCGACCCTCCCAAAACACAATTATCTCAAACAAGGAGAAACAAAAAGTTTCATTAGCTCCCCGGGGCCAGGTAGGCTTCGTACCTGGCGTTGCGCGTCAGCTTCCTGCGGACGGTCCCGGGCATCTGCAATCTAATTATTAATAACTCGCGAATAATTATGTACACGTTCCGCGGCGGTTACCGCCGTTATTATTAATCGATAGTTGCGCTGTGTGTTTCTCTGTCGCAGAAAACGAAACATCCCCCTCCCCCCCCTCTCTCTATCTCTCTCTGAGGATACTTGTCTCTCTCTCTCTCTCTCTCTCTCTCTCTCTCTCTGGAAATTCGAGCTTTCAATTACAGGGCCCCAGTTTTCGGTGCAGAGGGTGGGAGGAGGGGGAAGCGAACCGAGACTGCGGAAAATATTATACAATAACCTGTTCGGCGATTCGTAATTGGAAACACGTTGGGGTAAACGGAAACCAACGCAAACGTCACCGCGGTTTGCCCATATTTTATAAATGATCGGCCCTGCGACAACTGCCTCGATTTCCCGAGCAGCCCCGTGCGTCCCTTTGTCGGCCGACCTGTATTTGATTTGGCACCCCCCCCCCCCCCCCACCGACCTTCTCCGCAGATCGCGATTCAATTAACCTTCTTGTTTGCAGGTCGATCAATTGTTCGCAATTAAATAGTTCGAGATGTTTGCCGGCCGCCCAAGGAAAGCGAACCGGCGGAGGGG
>NC_135779.1:6283856-6313754 GCF_028453695.1 Augochlora pura
CAATACGAATTTCAGACGATAAATGAGTTTACGGAAAAATTGAAAACGGGTAGGAGAAAACAGCAATCTTTAACATATATTATATAATGTAGTATGTATATATTTATATATATTTATTACATTATTTATTAAATTATATATTTAATAATACACGACCGTCGCTGATTAGTCAATTTATTTCCTACAATCCGACGTCATCTTTCCGCGTTCGATGACCAACGGTTCCATTGATTTTCGCGCCGGGACAAATTTAGACGTCCTCAGTGGCGCTATCAATAATACATGGTCCACTCTAACGCCTTTGCGCCGCGGCTTTTTCCGCGTGTGGACCAGCGTCTCGAATTCGTGGCAGGATATTCCGGTCGCGTTCGCGGTTTGGCATTCACCGTTCGTACGTCGAAATTGCGAATTATCGCGTTCGGGCGTCCTTTGCCTCTGGACGTCCGTGCTACCCCGCTTCCTGATGATAATGAGGAACGTGAGTCACGGCACCGCGACACACAGCCTTTCGAGTGTATTCCTGCGCGTTCCTCGTACTTCTCTCTCTCTTCTTCTTCTTCTTCTCTTTTTTTTCTATCGTTACGCAACTGTTACATCGAGACAATGTTTATCTTCCGTGTTATCGAGACGGCCGATTACCGTGCTAAAAATACGATGCTCGCCTAGATCTCGAACATCGTTAACGCGGGGCTCGCTTTCGACAGCGCTACTGTCTCGTCGCTAAAAATGTTAAACTGCACTGGTACCATCTAAAACGCTCCAACCGCGCGTTCTCCAATTTCCATCGAATCGCGAGTCGATTTCGTCGTCCGGAAAATCTCGAATTCGAGTCGTCGCTGGGACAGAGGCTCCTTCCACAAAAGATAGCCATTCGCGATCAGGCATAGTCGCGATTTTTCACAGTCGAGTACGCGCGCCAAGGACACAGTCAGAAGCGCACTTAAATCTGGAGACATCGTTAAGCTGCAGGCAAAAGGAAAAAAATCGCGTCGCAGTTACCTGTAAATTCCTAGTAAATTATAGGTTCGTTGGTTTATGGAGGCCCGTAAAACTTCTGTCGGACAAACAGCGCCTGATTTATGCACGCCGGATTTTATTTTCGCCTAGCGAGCCGAATCGAAGCACGATTTTCGAACGATAGATCGCGTCGATCCGACAGAATTTTCCAAAGTAAAAATCAAATACGTTCGATCATTTTTCTCGGTTGCACTATAAAATTAAAATTCCAGAAACTGTCGATCACTCGATAAATAGTTTAATTATCGCTTCTGGGAAAATACGTTCATTTTCATAGCGACGAGTGACTCATTTCTTTTTCTCGACTGTACGGTTGTGACGGCTGCTGCGTGCTCGTCCTAGATACGATCACAAATTTCTGACCTACTGTGTGTGTGTGTGTGTGTGTGTGTGACTGCCGGTAATTTTTACGAGTATATATGTAAGTAGTAATTACCATTTTCCTGTGACAGTGCCGCGCGACGCCAGCGACAGCCGATGCTATCGCGCGGAGGACACTGTTTTCTATTCGTACGCGATTTCAGGGTGGCAAATTGAAACGCGACGATAGAGAGGAAAAAATCGTTCCATCGACGTGGTAGAACTGTAATTAACACAGTTAATATTTCACTTAAGTAATCGTTATTTTTAGCTTCGTTATGCAACGCAGATTATTTAATTAATCGCAGATATTGCACGGTTTAAAAATATCGCTAACGTGTTCTAATAATTCTCTGACAATTCACAAGATAGATGCAAAATTCTATGACAAAGTATTTGCTAAAATGCACCAGCGGACAATTATTTCTCTAATCAAAAGATGCGCGTGACTTTTCTGCAGAAAATCCAAGAGTGAAAACCGCGCGACTAACTAGATCTTTCGCAAAGCGACTAATCGCGAAGCTTTTTGTCCAGTGTGTCGTATATCCAGCGAAGACGCTCTTGCAATCTATTGCTAGATGCGGAGGTAACGATACGTTTCTTGCCTGCGTTTCATCTTTCCACGACGGCGTCGTTAGGACTTCGTCACAATTTTCGTCGACGAGGCGCGCCGATCAAGATCCGTCGACCTTATCCCGAACATCAGCGATCCATTAGCCGATTCGTTGTTAATTCAGCGATGAATCATTGGCGTCGCGAGTAACCTGCATCGCGTAACACACTCGTTAACGAGAGTACCATTGATCCCGATCGTCCTCCGCGTGCGTCGCGAGCGTTCTTCGATCCGTGTTTTACGACTCAAGAGCTCGCTTAAACTGTCTGTTTATAAAGACGCAATTATCGTGGCATTTTGTGGCAATCGGGCGCGATTTATTTTTTGTGTGGTACCGATGTTTCGATTTTAGTGTTTCAAGTATTAAAAATTGGTGGAAGTTTAATAATTTTGGGATTAATAAATTTTAATTCGACAGTTTGCAGTCGTTTCTGGTCAATTTTATTGCAGAGATTGAAAAAGAGAAGGTTTTTGGATTATATATTGATTCGTCGTCGATTTTTTTTGGAATAAGGGTGTGCTAGGGCTACTGGAACGTTTTAAAATTAGAATTAAATTGTCTATTCATTTTTAAAAGAATATTTTATTTGCTTAATATTCACGGTATGTACAGTGGACGCGAGTTAAAATATTGGAAATGTTACACTTCAGATATAATTTCGGTAAATCAGTCCCTCTTTGCTTCGATTATAAAATGACTTTTACCTTACATCTCTCAATTATTTCTATCAATATTATTTCTCAAAAAGTATAATACCTCGCGCGAAGTCGAGATTTGTCCATCGGCGTTCGATCCTCTTACTAAGCAGGGAAGATTTCAGGTGACAACGTTATCCTGTCAGAACAACGTAGCGCCAGAGGGCGAGGTGTCTGGCATATATTCAATCAAAGGGGAATTAAAATTAAGCAATCGGGCCAGGCGGTGGCCGTTCTTCTCTCCTCGCCGTGGCTTCTCTACGTGGCCGTGCCACGGCGAATGTAATTACGAAATGACGGTGACGAGTGCGCGGCGTAAATGACAGGTCTCGCGACGCATCCTGACGGCCTGGGCACTCCGGCTCTCCTTTTTCTCGTCTCCTCGTCGGGCCGCATCGGGCCCATCCATTCCCGCCGCGAGGCAATTTACCGGCGGCGCACAGGAGCCGTCCGCTCCAATTTCCTATCGAAGGAAGAAAGGAAAAAGGAGCAGCGAAGGGCGAGGAGGAGGTGGAGGAGGAGAGAGGAAGGGGACCGCCGCGAGCCGGTCCTAGTTTTCGTAGCGACCGCGTAAATGGCCTGTCAGGATCGTGCAACGCGCGGGGCCGTGTCGCAGACATTATACGATATTATAGCGCGGATCGTGTAACATTATGATTATCTCGCAAGGAGCCCAAGGTCTGTCTCTTCCCGTCCTCTCCCGCGCCGGTGTAATTGTTCTTTCGTTTAACGCCGCACAGTCGCTTTTTCCATTGTTCTGAACACTTTTCTCGGCGGAACCCTCGATGCCGTTCAACCCTTCGTGCAACCCTAAAGTCTCGGAAGAAATACTTCGGCCTCCGTCTTCTTTCCTTTGGACTTTAAACATATTTGGATATCTTTTTATTGTTAATTACTCAATGAAAGATTTATTCTTTCTACGAGAACATAAACGTAAGTTTCAGCTTTTCTTGTCAATATTTTAATTGCACAAAATGACGAAGTCATTCGTCGTTTCTGAAACTCGTAGAACATTTATCGTAACAGGTGACAATACGACAAATTATGTTGACTCATAAACTAAATACTATCATCTGCAATATAGCTTGCAGGTTTTAGAAGACTTTAATAATGGTAGAGATTGCTGCAGTTTGATTTTAGCCCAGAGAATCGACTGAGAATGCTTACAAAAAGTTAACTGATTTAAAAAGAATAGCACGCTGCGTTCTTTTCAAGAAAATCGTAAAAATAAAAGATCCATTTTTCGAACAGTTAGGAGACGGTATCCTCTCCGAGGAGGATACGCGTCAGCCAAAACGTTGCGCAATTTACCTTGCACATAATAAAGGACTCTGCGCGAATATCCTTTCGCGGGAATTATCAAGGTGATCTTCATTTCTGTAATTGGTATACTGTGTTCGCTTATCGCGGCGCGATAACCGGTGTCGAGATGATTAAAGCGCGCTGTCATTTAAGGGGTCATCCGACGCGCGCAAAATCCGAGAAAAATGCTCCGGGCCCGGACAATGTCGCCGGGCGCGCGTCTTCTCCTCGCGGGTAGCTTCAATTTATTTTCAGCGTGCATCGAAGAACGACGGCGTGAAATTTTGGACAGTGAACGGACGTATTCAATTATCGCCGGCTAACGCGGTTATCCTCTGTTAATTTCTCGGTGTTCCCTTTTTCGCGGCGGCGGTCGCCAGTGTCCAGCGCTTCTGCGTGTCAACGAAGCGCGGAGCCGGCGCTCGCCGTTGTTTTATTTAGTCGCGGGGAGGAGGGCAGCGTATAAAAAGGCGCGAGTGTCATAAAGATTCCTCTCGTAAAAGGCATTCTATCCTTTCGTCATGGCACCGGCTGTCTCTTTATACCGCGAACCACCGGCGGACACCGTGGTGGGGATATAAATCGCGGGACGGCCGCTTTCTTTGTTCATATTTCATTTTCAGACGCTATCGAGAAAAACGCGCGAGAAAAAGCGAGAGAGAGAGAGAGAGACGCGTATGCCCCGGCGATTAAAGCGCCGTGCTTCGCTTTCGCCTCTTCGACTCGCAACAACGGCTGCTGTTCAAACAGACCTATCCCATTATTTCAAGCAATTGTTACCTTGGCCCAGCGTTAAATGTCTCAGTAACAGCAAAATCGTCATGGCTCCCCGGTGACTTCACGGTCCAACCAATGGAAGCACGCTGTCCAGGAACACCGTCAAATATTTTTCCTATATCGCCGAAAACAATGGCGTCCCTGAAAAACCGCAACAGCGTAGGCACGTCGAGAAACAAAGCCGAGTCTCCTGGTCAGCGAAAAACATTGACAAGCCGTTCGATTAGTGTATCGATTCGCATGATTATACGGTTCCCGGGGATCCACCTCCTCGCCGAGGGTAAAGGGATGGGTAACGACGGCGCGCAAACAGAGGGACAGGTAAATAAAAGAGGCGAGACGCGAGCGACGAGGGGAGGCCGGGGGGGGGGGGTTGGCCACGGGGTTGGCGGGACGCGAAGGGGGTTGCAGCCCGAGTCGAAGATACATCGGCTAAGGCTAAGTTAGGATGAGGATAGCGGCGATTATCTTAACGATCCCTTGCAGCAAAACCTGACCGGCAACTCCGGTCCGCGTCTCCTCGCCGTGGCGAGTTGTATCGGGGACTCGTACCGCCATTGCTTTCCTGCCGGCGATGATGTTGCTGCCGGTCAGGCCGTTTCTGGCTGCTGCCTCGTCGCTGCTACCAAAGAAATATGGCAGACTCCGCCGAGGGAGGCACGGGGAGGGATGCTGAAAATAACTCGGCGTCGCGTTTGCTCGAGAGTGGTCGCGAGCAGGAATCCGCCGGGATTCTTCTTCCTTCCTCGTGATAACAGCTTCGTGCCTCAACCACCATGGTGGATCGCAACCGGTGCTACGATGACTAGGAAAATAGGGAAAAAAACGGGGCGAGCAAATGACCCGTTCGCCGATAGACGGGTCTCAGCCGAATTCTCAGATCGAACAGCGACTCGGATGATGGCAGACCTTTTTGCTCCCTCCGGCCGAGTCAACGGTAACCTTCGATTCGTTCACTGACTCCGAGATACGTCCGTCCACCACTCCCGCTTCGACAGCATCGCCGGGCTTATGCAACCTGCCATATCGGCCGGTCCTTGGGCTTTGACTCCCTCGGATTATCCTCTCGATCCGTCCCCAAAAACAACTAGCCCTCGCCCGCAGCAGAAGAGACGGTCATCGTCGATTTCCTGACTAGTTTATCCTCCGAATGTGCATCCTCGCGCTATCTACATAAATTAACAATCTTGCGAAACAGTGTCCCAAAAAACCCACGTTTACGACATCACATAATCGTTAAGCATAAAAGGTTGCCGGACGATCCGCTCGCGGTCCGAACAGAGCCATTCCTGGAACGCTAATCCAGCAAATGACCAATTTACTAAAAAGTTGCTCGGCTCCCCCTACCGCCCGATCTCTCTCCGGAGCCCTTCGACGACCAGGAGTAGGACGCTCCTCCCGAAACCCGGTTGCTTGTCGCCAAGGTCGCCAGCGGCGCTCCACAAATCCAGAAATCCCGGTCGCATTGGCGTCGAGCGTACGGACCGACGAGTTCGGAGGCATTCGGGTCTATCTAGCCGTCTAGCTGGGAAAGAAAGTCGCGCGCGGTGCCGGCAAGGACGAGGAGGAGGTGGCGACCGGTCGACGGGCTGTTGGGAGCCGGTCTACGCTGGTGTGTAATGCGTTACACAGGTATTACAGGTATTATCCGTATTACACGTATTACGAGTATTATACGGACGTACGTGCGACCTCGAGAGAGCAGAGGCCCGCCGAACGGCTTCTTCTTCTTTCTCCGGGGCCCCGTGCTATGCCCCTCTCGCCCTTCACCGCCACACCACCACCATCACCACTATCGCCACCACCACCACCACCACCACCACCACCACCACCACCACCACTACCACCATCATCATCATCTTCAGCATCAACCTCTCCCGGCCTCCTCACCGCACCTTGCATCCCTCGTTCACGTTCGTTCTCCCATCGGCCCCCTTGGCTCGCTGATCGTTCGCCTCGTCCCTATCTCGTCCTCTTTTCTCGCGTCCTCCTACCTCAACCCGGCTCTTCTCTCCCTTACCTATTCGCCTCTTTCTTATCTTTTTACCCTGCGGGCCCCTCTAGCGGGCGGTTTAACGTCCGCGACTTTTTCTTTCTCCTCTCTCGCGCGCGCTCACCCTTCCCTCCCTACCCACCGTACGATACCCACCTTCTCTTCATCCTCCACCTCCTCCTCCACCTCCTCCACCTTCTCGTCCTCCGCCTCCCTTCACCGTGCTCTCGCCTCTCGCGCCTCCACCCTCTCCGACCACGTTCGAGCTGCGAGGCAGTCGAGCGCACCGGCGCACTGTGCTCTGGGAAACAATAATTCCAACGCCGAATTCAATTTTCCAACTCGCGTGGCTGAACAGAATTTTTCTACCGTGTACCGGGAACTATTTGGTACTTTAATATACAGGATATCAATAGTTTTGTATATATGAAAATTAGGTTGTTATTAATCCTTCGGATTACTGGGTACGAAATATCAAAATGCCGATTCTCCTTATAGTTTTCAGTGCGCGTAGAAAATAATGTTTCAGAAATTTTTTATACAGGATTTATTTATATGGAAGCGCTTAGACTGTTGTTAAAAAGATCAAGTAAATATCAAGTATAATTTCCGGAGGTTTTTAATCATTTTTCCATGCGTAGAAGTGAACATAAGACGTTCTTTTATATTTCGTGTTCCTCTTCAATTTCAAAGCCACGGTTTTTCTACATATTATATAATAATAATTATCAACTTTTAATTCATTAATATTCTAGCTGGTACCAAAAGGAATTCACCAACCTGCTACACTGTAATTTTAAACCTCGAAACAACGCGAAAATAATTCAAGCAGCAGAGAGCGAACCCGCAGAGCACAGTGCAGCGAGCTTGTTCCCTCGACGCTCTCGCTTATCCATCTTGGGCGCGTCCCGGACGGTTTTATTTCGATTTTCAAAGGAGGGTTCTCCTCTCCTGGACCTGTCCGGATCGCCACCCGGGCCCTGCCGGCCGATTCTCGGAACTTTTCGTTGCTAGCTTGTTGTTGATGGTCTCGGTGGGTCCGTGCAGAGCCTCGCGCCAGAGGTGTTCGTCCGAGGATTTGATTGGTGTATCAGTCGCGGGTGGATCTTTATGCAAATTCGAATTGTTCGGAGTCCCTTTTCAGACTGGCAATGGATTGGTCTCAGGTCCTTCGAGGACCGGGTCGTGAATTAGAAGTTTGACTGGCGAACGACGTTTTAGAAACTTCCACCAATGCGTAGTGATTTATTTGATAGCATTGTAGCTGGTGGCAGTAAACGCTTGTCACGATAAGATGTTAGTCTATTAACCGTTGCAGTTATTTAGTATCCTGACGTTTAGTTTATGTCAGTATAAATCGTTTTATTTTATTTATTCTTGTCAGAATCGACGTTTTCAATTTCTGCAGCTTCGAATCAATTTCAGTCGTTTCGATAATTATTTCCTGACTTGTCAGTTAATAAAAATTTGATTTGATTATGAAATCATGAAATAGCAGGTTCTTGATTATAAAGATAGTATTTTGCAAGTTTTAAAATAGACGAATTCTTAAAGTAAAACACGAAGTGTACCTGTTTTAGCAGTCGAGCAACAGGAACGTGTTCTCTACTCCAATTAAACAGGAGATCTTCTTGATCTCGAGTAGGAAGTCGCAAGTCGATTCAGTCTTTTTTCGCCGGACCGTTATCGCGAGCTAGAAACGTTTATAAATGAAGATCGATTGTTAATTTCGAAAGGCCGTCGATTTGCTTTCGTCGAGCAATTTTCTAGAATTTTATATTCACCAATTACATTCCATTCAACGGATTAATAATACGTGCCAGCTAGGCTGCGATTAATCTCTCACGTGGGCGTTAATTATACCCCGTTCGTTTTTCTCGACGCGTTTAATTTTCTCAAGCATCGCGATCCGAATCCTCGATTTCCACCGCGTCAAATACGAATAACTTAGCAATGAAAACTGCTGTTTAATCGCGTAAACAGAGCCCGAGTATGATTCAACGGTGCAATAAATTAAACACGACCGGCGGATTAAAACGGCGCGGATTTTTCGTTTTAGGTTTATATCTCCATTAACCTTTATAATTTATGCTGACGCGCGCGCGCGTCGGTGTGCGCGTCGGCATAATACGGCGATCAATCTTCCTCAATTTTAACGTTACTCGTTACGTTACCGAACATTGCTCATATTTCATAACCGCGGTTACTAAATTTAACGATGGCCGTCGAAGACGCCATTCTACGATAACATAATTGGAAAATTCAATGAGAATTGTTGTCGTCTCGTTGGACGAGTTGTTACGCGATACCGAATTGTGCGGAATAAGAAATCGAAATAAGAAAGCATAGTTCAACAGATAATATTATTTCCTAAGAATCGGTGACAGTAATTATACTATAAAAATTTAATGTAGCAACTTAGTGAGCTTCTTAATTCTTTGTATTAGCTTAGTAATTAGCGCAATTAATTATCTTCGCAAGCAGGAACGTTTTATTAACCACGGTTCTTTATTTAATATTTCAAATGATTTATTGTCTAATTCGTTCGACGTAAGTTGTTTAACAATAATTTAATTACAGTTTGAAACACTGTAAAAATATTCGTGTACGTGTAAGAACCGAATGGTTCGTCACTTCTCTATCATAGAGCATCGCGGATCGAACAAACCGTGTGTGCCTCGCGTCGCAGAGAACGACCTCGGTATAATGTCCGACCTTTACGAACCGGTCCTCATCGGTGCATTTGCATCTCCGCACAGGTGCATACGGTGCATGCAGTTTCTGCAGGGTAGAGACACGTTAGAAATCGCCTCGATAGACCTAGGAAAGGATCCTGCGTAAATCTACAGTGTCGATTCAAGTGGAATTAAAGCCTCTTATATAAAGACAATTACGATAGAAAAATCTCTTCATTTATTTTCCATTTAAAAGCTAACGCGACGATGTAATAAAACTAGAGATTAAATAGACATTTAAATCTCCAAAAAATTCATACTGCCTTTAAATATTATTTCTGTCATCGTATACCTAATATTGGAAAATGGTAACTGAGAATTTATTTTATAATTATTTTATTATCATTATTTTCTATGTTAATAATACTTCGCTTGATACATCAATCTTTATATATTATTTTAAAAATGGTACTCGAGTGATTTGTGTTAGGATTAGGTTAGTCTCGGAAAATGGTAACTCGATTTTACGATTCTTTCGACTCTCGTCGATCACTGTATTATATCGACGTAAAATATCGCGTGTCCAATGGCACCATCTCCGCGAAAAGGGTGAAATTCGCCCGGGCTGGTGTTCGAACGGTCCTTGGAACGGTCCCGCAAAGCTAACTGCGCGTCGCGCTGCCCGTTCGCGGCGCTGCGAAGTGGTGCGGGGCTGCCGTGGTACCAGGCTACGGAATGGTCTCGTTACATAGTGCACGACCTTAGGCGAAAACCGGTCGCGAGAATCGATTTGCATGGTCGACTCGTTGCGATGAATTACGCCGCGCAATTCGTCCGCTTCCTACGCCGCGACGGAATCGGGGAAATGCGCGCGGAGAATGGTCGCACCGGCGGCGGAGGCGCTGGGCCCATGTGTCGAACGAGAGAGCTCGTCACGGTTACGGCGTTTGCCCGCGCCGGCCAATGTGACTAACACGACCTTCCTGCGCGGGCTAATAAACCTCGCAGTCGCGCGAACGCGTAATAAAAATTCACGTGGAGTTGACTGCTCCGGAAGAAATTCCTACGGACGATAAATAAATGTTGGCGTGGTATCTTTGATCTCGTTTTGAAATTATGGCAGCGAAGCCTTAACTTGCGACGACTCTTGGTCATTTGTTTTATTTATGTTTTTATATTTTCTTTTAGTTTGAATTTCAGTGTTAATGTTTCAGCGATTAGACCACTGCAAAGTAATAAAAAAAAAATCGGCTACCAATCGAGTCGAATTATTTACATCGTAAAGAACACAATATTTCATATTCGGCACCGTGATCCAATTTTTAAGCGTTAGTTTTGCAACGACTATGGGAACGAACGCCATTAATTAGCAGAACTTCTCGGCGCCTGTCGCTGTCACGTCCTCGGCTCTCTTTACCCGTACGAATCTTAATTAAATTAATAAAGTTAAAACAGTGAAGAAACGCTATATAACGTATTGCCCGCCACGGGTTTCGTTTCGGCAGGTTGGCACTTGTGAAACCGCGACTCTGCCTTTTTCCTATTCCGCGCACTTTTATCCGGATCACCGATGTAGATCAACGTCAGAGCAACAAGCGTTTCTACGGTAGCCGTTGATGTACTTTCTGATTAGCACAATTGGCAAGAATTCTGCGTCGTTATTAGAGAAACACTTTTACTCTCGGTGTCTGGCAGCCGCTCTGTCTTGCCCCTTTCGGTTTTTACCAGTGATTTATATATCGCTTCGATCCCGCTGGCAACGCGATCCAGAAAATCTCGCGAGCGACCATTTTGTCGGATCACGGCGACGCGTAATCTGTTCTCCGTATCAATATATCCTGGAATATGAAATAGTTTCGTCGATCCTTGTTCCCACGCGCGTAATTATAATACGTTATTATTGTAGTTGGAAACGCAGTTGTTTCGCATCGCTCGACACGCGAGGCGAGTTTTAAACGTCGATAGATTGTTGCAATTCTGAGATTCTTTGGTTCTGGATTTTTATCTGATTTTTTGTCATTTGCGTTTTGAATAATTATACTGGCCGCGAGCAGCTGATAAAATTGAAATTAATCAGACAGAAAAATTTGTGAACGTCTCTTGAACCGTTATTATATATTATTTTATAAATAGTAGATTTAATTGAAGAAATCTCCGAAGAATTAAATAGCAGATTTAATAGAAGAAGTCTCAGATGAATTAAATAGCAGATTTAATAGAAGAAATCTCAGAAGAATTAAATAGTAGATTTAATAGAAGAAATCTCTATCTTTATTTAAAATAAAATATAAATGCAACGAATATTTACAAGCATTCGTAACAATGATTCATTATAGTTGGTACTTGTTTAACCAAGCAGGTAAAACAGCTGTAAGCGATTAAAGGCGATCAAAGCAATCGAATCCCGACGTAGGACCAACGAAAGGATTCTCGAGCCGGAAAACGATTAGAAAGCAAGAATAATAGAAATCCGTTCTACGCATGAAATCGAAGCCTGAAACCATCCGTACGAATTCACTGAATGAAAGGAAGATCTCTGTTTTGCCTGGTACACACACTCCTTTCACTAATCCTTAACACAATACTGCTCTTTTCCATACCGCGACAGGCCACTATCCGTTCGCTTTTCAGTGTGACCCCTCTCTCTTTCTCCTTCTCCCTCCCTCCCACTCTCTCTCTTTCTCTCTCTCTCTCTCTCCTTTCTTCCTAGCAGCCACCTGTTGAAATTTCCCAGAGCCGGTTGGGCCATTCATCAAGCCTCTCTTACCTAACTTTACAAGTTTGTTGGCTGCTCCAAAGTTCCCCGCGCCGGTATCTGGCGAAAATTCCCCGCCGGCTCGCGGACTCGTCCCATTGATCATCGATTGCATCCACAGGTGGCTTCGCCATTGACTCTCGACATTAATTCAGTCTACATATTTTCCACAATCCGTTCACTTGTACTATTCAATAAACTCTGCGGCTGTCCGCGCTCCCGTGTTTCCCCAAAGTCTAATTAGCGATACACGGAGAATTCCACGCGCGAACGTCGCGCGTTGCTTTATGAGCCGGCTTGTCAAGAATTTTACAAGAGCTCGCTTCGTTCTCGACCAATTAGTATGTTAGACATTTTCCGAGCTGGCGAATGCCGTAGCGAAATAAATGGAAGTTTAATAGATAAATAACGCTTCGAAGAATCAGTGATCGACGATAGCAAAAATACGGATTATTAAAACGATTCCTCGATAAAATCATCTCTATCGCTATCGTCTTACTGGCCACCGCAATAATTCTGAAATTTGACCAGCGTTTTCGCGCGTGGCTTACGTGCGAGCAGACACGGCGGCCGCGACGATGGGGCCTCGATATGCTCATTCATAACATCGCCATCAGCTGACGTCCACCCGTTCGCCGATGAATTACAATGCGCGCAAGTGCGTAATGGCCGGTTCCTCTCGCTGGTTGCACGCGCGCGCGCGCTCTCTCCGCCGACACTTGATGGTCCATGAACGGGGCTGTTTGCCCGGCCGCGACGCGGGTTTCGATTAACATTTGACGACAGGAGAGACAGTGTCGTAATCGGTGTCGTTCTCTTGCACGATCACGAAATCCGAGCCGACCGCGAACTTGGCTTGTCTCGTTTTGCATTCAGGGTCACGCGGACGCAATGACGTAGATCATACGCGATCGGTCTCACGGTTGCATCCTAATTCGTCCGTTCTGGTCGTCCCGCGTCTCATCGAGAGCCTACAAATCGAGGAACGATGTCAAAAATTCATGCGATAATTGATCGATCATTGAACGATGTTACGCTTTTGTAGGATGTTTTGTATGATGTAATTTTTCTTGCGATACTCAGGATATTTATTTATTGGGAATCGGTGGACTTTTTTGCAAGCGTTGAAGTTTTTATAACGAGTAATATAATATAGAAGGAGGAAAGATATTGTGTATCTCTTTCAGATTTTAATTAATATTATCTATTTCTTTTAAAAGAAAATAGATCCCTTTGTTATTAAAATGGAGAAATCGTGGAAACACGAAAACTGTCGCTTTCTGTTTGGGAAATGATTAGAAACGAAGCGCTAATTAACGTCGCTTTCGAAGAAATCTTGCTGCGAATGGTGAAGAGCGTGACGAGGATCTAATGAATCGCGCGCTTTTGGTTAGACTGCGGATTCTACTTGTGCATTTATAAAAAGACGAGTGGCCGAGATAGAAAACTTGTACAATGTCTGAAGTCAGGCATACCGCACCCAATTGCTCTATATAATTTTTATTTACTGTGCTGTATTGATCAGAAGATTATAGCAGTCTGTTTTTAGACTTTATTAATTATATATATATATATATTAAATTTCGATATTCAGAAATAAATGGAATAAAGGATTTTAAATAAATACGCCCTATTCGAATGCAAAGTGAATTATACTTGAAAACAAATTATAGTAATTGACCACCCGGTTTTACTATTTCACCAAAAATCGAATCACGCGAGCGACGCTCCCAGAATCCTCGGAATTATGTCACTTCCCCGAGCTCGCTGGGACCGCGACTATCTCACGACACGTGTCGAACGGTTACGAAATGTTTGCCCAAACTTCTAAAATATCCTGTCGCCAAGGATCCGTCGCGGCACTCCTGTACCAAATTAAACAGCGATGCTGGAACGTTTGCTCGCTCGTTTCAAGCCACGCGCGGCGAGACCGATCGCGAGGCTCAAACAAAGAGAAAACGAGACCGCGGGTCAGACACGACATCGAGTACCAAACTCGTTCGTTTCAGCGGCTGAATAGGCACGGTAATTTCCAGGGCGTGCACAATCGCGCGACAATAAATCAGGATAGAAGATCCATTCGTAAGCTAGGAAGGGGGTGATCGCCACAGGTAGTCGCGGGCCCTCCGAACGCACGAGGACGAACGAGCTTTGTTTGCGCTCCGGTCGGAGAACGAGCGAGCATCCTAGTATTTTTCCATCTTTCGGTTCATAGCACTCCCTCGTTTCCTCATCGAGCCTGATAGCCGGCCGCGCGTGTATTATCCTATTGATGGTGTCATGGGACCCTAACCAAGTTAGGGCCTTCGGCGACAATCCTCGCGCCCGGTTGATCATCGGCCCGTCGCGGGCTCACGATCGCCGGTCGCGACCGTGGCGACCGAAAGGGTCCGCGTCCACGCTTCTAATTGTAAGGGACCCGGGGATTAGGGTCGCGTCGTGCCGGCGGCGGCCTTGGGTTCAATTCGCCATTGAAGTCACGGCGAAGTTTAGAGAAGATCCGACGTTCACCGGATCGAACGTGCGTCACCAAGTTTCGACGCGGGAAACGAGAGACGTTCGCCGAGGAGCTGATCGCTAACGAGATGATTCCCGGTTTTATTGTACAATTGCTGAAACAGACACGGTCGTAGTTTATTAGGGTAATTAGATTGCCCGTTCGGATGCCGGGATAAACGCCGAGGTCTCGGACAATATTATAAACGCGATTTTTCTGCGAATACGTGAGTCAGCCGCTCGGAGCGCGCGCTGATTTTAATGTTTAATCATTTCTCGGGAGGTAGACGAAGACCACGATTAAATTATCGACAAAATAAACTTCAAAACATAAATTTCTCGATAAAATTTTTCCTCCTATAAACCGATAATTCTTTGAATTATTAATAAACGAAATATTACGTTCATCGGGTAACTCTGTAATTAAATATTATAGAATTAAATTTGAAATTCATATAATAAATGTTAATAGTAGTTAGATATTAACAAGCTCATATAGTTTTGCGTTAACAGCGTCGCAAAGGTAGAAACGTGAAATTAAAATTGAAACCAATTGTTTGAATTACTCGTTGCGAAATACAGCGTGCAAGCACTGTTTATGCGTGTCAATAGAGTATTTTTTTAACGCGTATAGGAAGGATGTCAGGTTTTTTTGGTTTTCAGTCCGCGTGGAAAGAGTGTCGCGTATTTAACAATTTAAACTTTAACAGAGCTTCTAAGCAAACGTTTGGGAATGCATAATGCAGGACTTTTTTCACGCGAGCCAGGGTCTTTCTGCTATTTCTGATATTCTGACACAGAAATGTTTCTAACAATGTTGATCAGCACTTGTGTTACTACATATTAGAATATAAAAATTCCAAAAAATTCTCTTTAGAAAAAAGTCTTGGTTTTATAAATATTCATGTAGCCGACGTGATAATATTCTAGCATTGACGAATATTTTGAAGAATATTATATAGTAAATATTACCTGTAAAAAAATTGACAATTTTTAAACAAGAGATACGATTACTCTAACCTCGCGATTCGTTCTTATAATTATTAACAATTGCTATCTACAAAAACGAGGCTTGAATAATCGAATCCCCTCTTCCCAAATTATCTATTTTTGTCTTAAAACTAGGAGACAATTACGGTGAATTTACCGCGACTTTAAACCTCGAAACAATATTAAAATAATTTAGATAACAGAAAATGAATCTGGCAATGATCGAATAACAAATATAGTTCAGTCGTCGTCTCTTCGTCGCCGACGTACAACGGTTTTATTATTCCGCGGAGGAAAATCGACCACGGTGTTTCCCTTTCTGCTCAGCCTTGAGCAATGTCAATTAGAAGCGGCACACTAATTGCGCAACGCGTTTGCGATACGCCGCGTAGGCGTTAGCTTCAATAAGAATCTCCGTTGGAAACGGCCAGGCGTTAATTTCGGCCCAAGGAAAGGCCAAACACGACGCGCCGTCAAGACGGTGCCGTGTCAAAACAGCCAGCGCGTCGCTAGGATAACGTTAGGAAACATCGCTAACGTCGTGTTTGCGAACGGCGTTAGCGGGCATGAATCATGGCCGATGAATCTTAATGCGACGATATGTCCATTAATACTTTTGCCGTGCGCGTAAACACGAAAAGCTTTGCCAACCGTTGAATGTGATTAGCTTAACAATTTCGTTGCGAAACGCGGCGACATCTCTAAAACCAATAGAAATTAATAAATAACTTTATTAATGCCGGCGCGAAGGATGTTATAAAAACATCCAGTGGATCCCGTGATTACTATCGAGTCGTATTAAATAATATGTGCATTGAATAGGAATGAATTATATAGCATGATCATATTTTTACATTGACGATTTTAATGCCTCGACGTCTCATTTATTTTGACGCAATCGTAATTACTGTGTTATTATGGGTATAAAGGGTGAAATGCCATAAAGCCAGAAATGGAGTATTTCACAATCACTGCGCACGGTTAAAAGAACGTAAGAATGTTAATATATCGAGATTGTTAAAGGAAAATTAATGTTTCCTTCGGTTCACACTTCTCGCAGCCGATTTAGATGAGAAATCTTAAATTTAAATATTCCACAGAGACGCGCGGTCTGATTATTATCGTTTATCACACACTTGTACAATTTTTAATTGTTACTTTTACAATTTATTTATTCACCAAGAATCGGTAAAACAATCGGGAAGCTAACGATTCCTCTTAAACTATGCACAGGTCACTGTCGCGTCACTTTTAAGTCACTGTACCGAGGCTCGCTTTTGAACAATCATCTCGCTGCACGCTTTATGCAACGATCACTATACCGCTATTAATTGTATCCTAATTGAACCCAGAATACGACCGATCCGAGTCCCCGAACGATTTCCAAATAACAGCGCGCGGCAGCAGGATGGAGGTTCCCAGAAAATGTTTTTCCCCGCGTGAGCTCGTTCGGCAGGTAAATATTCACGGCGGGCAATTATCGCAGTTTTCGTTGCACCTTCCCCGCGCGCATTCTCTTGTTCTTCCAGCGATGGCGCGCGGCCTTTCAACTTGCATCGCCCGTAACAGCGCCGTGAGTCAATGCGTCCGTACCGAACCCCGAACCGATCCGCCGGCTACTTAGGCGTGAAGCAATTCGCGGCCGATTCGATCGGGATTTAATTGACGCGGACTGCCTGCCAAGCTAATCAAATCAAATCGGCGCGTTACCGGCTTTCACCTATTTCGCGGCGAACCGCGATATTTTGTCCGATGTCGATAATCGGCGATCGGAACGAATCCGGCATTCTCGGCGACGAAACCGCGCGCGATCGCGTTTCGCCGCAGATATGGGAATATGACGCAGATACGTGAATATGCCGCAGATGCGTGAATATGCCGCAGATGCGTGAATATGCCGCAGATGCGTGAATATGCCGCAGATACGTGAAAATGCCGCAGATGCGTGAATATGCCGCAGATACGTGAAAATGCCGCAGCCGAAATGATCGAATTCCGTGTTATGATACCTTAGATCTCCGAAGCGTAAACCGATGGGAAACCGTGCCGGACGGAAATCGTTGCGCCGAGTCGATGATCAAAAGGCAACAAAGTTAGTGGTTTGCCAAGGTTCAAGGACCCCGGACGCAAAGGACGCGTCGAGCCGAGAGTGATAAACGGATTGAAGAAGAGGGAGGGAAGCGACGCGATCGTTAACTTCCTGCCGTTGCGATCCGAAGAATGATGGATCGAGATCAACAGACTGAAAGATCAACCAAGCGAACGCACGTGAAAAAGGGGCGGGTGTATAAACCTGAGAAAGAGGAAGAAAATGTTTGGAACCGAAATAAAATGATCGACGTATCTATCAATCCAAGAGAGATCGACGTGCCAGAGAGATCGGATTTACAGTTACGGACGGATAACAGCGCGGGGGACACGCGCGATTCGGGATGATCCTCGATCGCCGTGACGAGAAAGAAACGAAACAACCGGCGTTCCTTTCTAAGGTGATTGATCGTCGAAACCATCGTTCAGGACTAGAGCCCCATAGGCGTTCGCGAGTCCCAGTCGGCTAATTACAGGCTGTCGGGAGACGTTACCACGCGGAAGCGTGTTTGCAAAACGAGCGGCGATCCTGGCGCGGTGTTTGGCCGGGCTCCTTATTTGCCGAGGAAATCCTTGAACGTTCGTGGACTTTGTTTGATCTGCGATGAAGACGGTCCGCGATGTTTCTCTTGGAACGCTGTTAAATACTTCGGCTCTTCACGAAGTTCATTTTGCTCGAGAAGGATGGAGTTAATTGGAAGAAGTCTGTCGAAACGCGATTGAATTCTTCGGTTATTCTCAACGCTATACCGATGGTTCACTTAGCCATATAGTTATTTTTATATTCGCACAACGATAGCACTAAAGAATATCTATTATATCTATTTTATTTATTTTATTCGTAATATTTAAAAATTTATAGAATAACTCAATAATGGATAGCTAATTATTGGTTACGACGACAGTCGATCTACCAATAAATTTATTATTGTTACAGGGGTAAAATATTATTTATAGCTTACGTTAATTAGAAAAAGACAATTTAGATCTGTGAAGTATCTATTGTATCGTGGTTGTATTTCTCAGTTCCTGTCAAGGTTCGCTTCGAACAGCAAGGACCAAGCTGCCAGGAAAAGGATACCCGAGATCACGAAAGTTTTTGCTCGAATCGTATCGACTGTTTCAGTTCGTTCAAGGTCCGTTCCAAGAAAGCTCCATTGGCAGAAGCAAAAACTTAATTGTTGCCCATGAACGAGCCGCGAATGATTGATTCGCGTTGTTGTAAAACGATAAAAAAAATGTTCTCCTTGTTAGACATCCTGCTCATCTTTCAGCGACCTTCGCCTTTCTTCATTCTCGCCGAATAAAATAATCTAACAGGCTGATAAATAACCGCTGTGTCAACCGCTGATGGCTAATCCACATAATCAAGCTTGAATCGTTTCCCCGTAAATCGCAAACCTCGGCTCCGAATCATCGTATAAATCAAGACAATGTCGGGGTTCGCATCAGTCAGAGAAGACAGCGGACGAGCTCATAATTTTCCCTGAAACACCGAAACAGGAATTGAAAATTGAAATACGTTCCCACAGCTCGTTAGCCTGTCGCGTCTGACGCGTAAACACGCTAATCCATGAATTTATTATACCAACCAATTAATCTCGCGTGATCGTTATTAAGCCGGATGCCAGATAAATCGGTTACCTCATTGTCTCGAAAAAAGAGCCAGTTTTTCATTAATCATCTTGATTCAAGCACGCTCGTCGCGATCAGCATTTGATTTTTATCGAGTTCGTGGAATCGAAAGAGAGTGAGAGAGGGAGAGAGACTTGGAGGTGGCGAGACGTCGCTGGGGAGTCCCAGCGTTAATTGCTTCTCAATATGTATCGCGTTATTGTTCCGACGGCGTGGTCTCCGTCATACGATGTTAGCTTGCGACGACGATGGCGTCGCCGTCGATCCCCGATGGTGTAGTCGCGTCACGTAACCATCGGTACAAGATGGGACGGCAAACGGAGGGGGGCTGAACGGGGGCCCCGGCGTCGATTCTTCTCCTTTTTTCCCTTTTCCGGCCGGTGTGCTAGCTCGCGCTGACTACCGACATTGAGATCGTCGAGGAAAACCTCCATTGTGCCTCGCGGCTCGCACCCGGACTGCTAATACGCGAACGCCTAGACTTCCCACAATCCCGATCGTCACCGTGTACGCTTACTCTAGCGTGATCCAGCGGGCTGAATTGGACTCGGTATTTAACTCTCAATGGGCCGAACAAGAATAACATCCATATTTAGTGGAATATGAGATCTCGATCACTCGAAAAAACCATCCACAGAATAACATCCACATTTAATAGAATCGCATATGAAATCTCGATCACTGAAGACCGACTCATCACGGCGCAAAGGGGTTAACGAAGCACGACCTTCGTGTTATGAAAATATTCCCGCGCGCGCCGTGTTATCGCTATTTCTTGGTTGCGCACATATGCCCGTCCTTGTGTAAAATTCGCGCCGCGGAAACAATGGGACGATTTAACGCGTTATGAATCTCGTCGGATAGAGAAATGATTCACTGGGCAAGGTGTAACGTGCTCGCGATGACTAACCATAGGCGTCTCGCGTGCTTGTTACTTCTTTTTTTCTTCCTCTCCTCCTCTTGCTTTTTTTCTTCGTCTCTCTCCGTCTACCAAGTCCGTTTAACAACTTAAAACACCGTTGGTCGATTAATCCAATTTTTTTGCCAGACAATTTTATTAGCAGTTTCAGCAATCGCCGCGATGCGGCTCCTCGGATACGGCCGTCGTTTAAAAATTTCCACACGCGGCTCGTTCGGCGCGCGTTCCCTTGGAAAAAAAAATGGAAAACGGAAACGCTTTATGCCCGATGAAACGAAATGGTACCGAGCCGCGGAATGTTTCGCCGATACGGTTTCGCGTCTGAAACATTGTCGATTACGTTCTTCTGCAGAATCTGGTCTCATTAACGCCGAAGGACAGGGGAACTTTGCATTGTGTCTAGCGGAACAGGTTTCGACCGTCCTTTTCGCAGCTGTAATGGAAGCTTTCAAAGAACCGTACCGAGGAGATGCAATTATATCGAGAGGAGCCCGGTTCGAAGAGTTTCCAGAGCTGTCCGATATATGTTGCACTCTCAGGTGGCTGAAATGAAATTAATTTTCAGCCAATTTTTGGAGACACGAGTGATAATCAGAGATTCGTTAATGGAGTATCGGATTAAATTTATTTTAGAGCAATGGGATATTAAAATTTCAAGTCTTCGAGTATATATTAAACGTTAAACCGAGCGATCAGCAAATGCATCAGGGCAATATTTATAATTCATTCAACGTAGAAAACATGTATACTACCGTCCAGAAAAATACGCGTATTTCTTGACGCGCTTTAATTTTATTTTACAAATTATTTCATTCGCATGTCCTATATACCTTCCATTATTTTCCCATTTATCACTGTTAATCGAACATATCTTACTTATATCATTACTGCTATGGTAAACCGAATCACTTTCGCTTAACGCGTCTATCACGCTTACAGTATTCTCACCAAATAATTAAAAAATAGTTTTGGTAATGAAATCGCAACAATGCGATTTTATTTGTTCCGATGAGAACGCGAGACAAATGCAATACGTCGCGAGCGACGCACGACTGCTGGTCGCTCATAGAAAATCGACGCGTTATTCCAGATCCTCCCGCAAAAAAAAAAACCAATTTAATCCAATAGTTGAGATGTTTTTGGCGGCGCGATTCCACGATTGTGAATCAGCGATTAAAACGTCGTCGGACGACGAACGAGGCGACCGAGTTGCAAGGATACGCGCGTAAGAACGGACGGTGATCTCTCTCCCCCAACGATGGAACGATCCCCGGGTTAAATTGAAATTGTTGACAACGAACGCGTCACTTTTCATTCAACCCTCGGGGAACGGCTCTGACCGCAGGTCGGCCTCTCGCAGGGCTGCACTCGACGGAAGTAAGCGTCTGTCCGACGAGACGGATGCCCGAAAGAAAGTTCTCGAAGTCAATTCCGTAATGGTCGGCGTAGCATTGAATTCAATTGAATAATGGGCCCGCCGTCGTCGGTGGGGGAGGAGCGCGAAAGGCAGCCGCCCCGATCATTATCCATCATTCGGCCGATTATCGTGATATTCCCGCGGCATTCGCCTTTATCGCGCCGTTATTCAACGCGCCGGGAGAGTGATGCGCGCGTGAAAGAACCTTCGAGACGACGAACTCCTGGCCCACCTCATCAACCATTCTCGATCATCATTTCCATCGCTCGTTTACGCCATTCTTTCCCCGAAGTTCAATTTTACGGTCCATTGAAAAATCTTCAAGTTTAATTTTACCTGGAATTTTTGATCTTGAACAGTTCGATTCGAAGCAAGAAAATAGAAATTTCAATACCCATTCAATTGTTTCAGCATTTATTAAAATTGAGCCAGCAGAGAATAATTTAAAGACTCTGCCGCACAAACTGTATTAAATCTGCATTGTTTTAGGAAACTAGTACCGTATATTAAACTGCATCAGTGGAATATTTGCGGATTTTATGCGAGCCAGAACATGCAACAACGACATTGTATGATATACAATGATCTCTTCTTATGCACACCATTCGCAGCGGAAAAGAAACAAGCGCGTGCGCGCGACACTGTTAACAAATTCGATCTGGAAGAAATTTGACGAACGATATTCTCGGACGATGATGATGATTATTATTAGTGTGTGCGGACCGGGGACGGTCGCCACCGCGGCGCTTAATTAACAGGAAGTCGGTCATCTCTTACGGCGGCAAGTGATATCTTGGCCTATGGCGTTACAATTTGATTCGATTTGATTGGGCGTCTCAATCAGGCCGGTGGCATTCAATTACGATAGTCTCGCTATCCGAGCGATAATATCAGCGCGCAACGGAACTCCTACAGAGGAGTTCATTGCTGTGCATTAACCCCTTTGATCCGGGCCACGTTTACGAAATGATAAACAACGTTAGTTCGAATAAAAAGTTAGCCGATCAAAACACCCTTGTCGGACGTTCCGCATCGTAATCGAATCGAGAATCGCGGCTGACCCTTCCATTGTACGTCAATCTATTACAATTCAATTTTACATTATGCTTAAGCAACCATGGTACCGTGTTTAGAGTACTATTATGCTTAATGTGGTACGGTGTGTTATGTTAGTTTTCTTTTGTCCAGTCTTTGGACCAATATCTAAGGCTGAATTAATTTTATGCATTGCTTGTCTCGAGTAACTACGATCACAGGAGGTGCAAATCTTCCTGTTGACAAATTGTATATTAATTATTATTATATCGATATAAGTATAAATATTATCACGAACGATATATACATATTATTTATCATCAGAAAACGTCCTTACTCGAAGAACATATTTAATTGAGAATTATTCGCTCTTCCCGAGAAACAGCGTAAAGCAAAAATGGGCGAAATACACGCCACGATCTCTTAGAAATCCGAAGACAAAGAATATCCAGAAAACATCGATGTCAGTTTCTTTTTCATCACCGCCGCGCAAATGTTTTACCGAATCAGGCAATTAAATCCTGAGGAACTGGATCGAGCGTAAGCGATTCAAGGAATGTTTTTGCCGATCGATGCTCGCTACCGGCTAATCGGCGCTCGCGATCTACGGCCGAGCGGTGATCACGACGTAAAAATCGACGGAGGAAGGACAATTAGACACATTCGAGAGATATCGGGGCGTCCCGGTATCTCTGGCGTCGATCGCCGGCCAGATCTACCGTTAACGATCGCCTCGCTCCATTAAACACGCGGCTCGGCTAATTACCGATTCCCCGTGCCCGCGACGGGTTCACGTATGGGCTGCGCGTTTGCGCGCGATCGCGACGCATATGCTATTGCATCCCGGCTCCACCCGATCGTCTCGCCGCCAACGACGACGACGCCGCCGCCGGTTGGCCGCGGCTTGTATCGATCCCGCCGATCTAAATATAACCGGTGCGACATCAGTGGCCTGGATCCGATCGAAAGCAAACACGGAAGATTCGCGGCGGGGTAATTGCACCGATCTATGGATCGGAGGCCGATCGACAGCCACCGAGCATTATCGATCCTGCGGACCATGGTATCGGTAGTCGTGATGCTCCTGGAACCCCATGGACACCATTGCATCTGTTCGATCGCGGTGCGTACGCTTTTGCGGTCCATTTAGATTTTTATTCTCGGTTTTAATTGGACGCCGTGGTTTTCTGCGCTGAGTTCGGCACAATTTTATTAGAATGATCGATGGAAAGTAGAGACGTGGGGAATGCAATTTTATATGGGATTATTGTGTAGATATTTGATTGAGCGAAGGTTTAGGTAGATGGAAAAAGAGTCGAATAAAGTGGTATTTTTAGGAAGAATTTATTCGAATAAGATTTTATTCAATGATTTATTCCGTACATCAAGGCACAATTGACGTAAATATGAGTCAGAATAAATAAGAGAAAATAAAGCAGATAAATAAGCTAAAATAAATCAGAAAGAATAAACCAAATAAATAAGAGAAAATAATGGAGATAAACAAGAGAAACATCAGAGTATCCGAAGAAGTCGTGTAGACGGTTCGTTTCCGGAGTGACGTGACATGGGTGCCATAATCGGCGGACACATAGCTTGTTTGCACACGATGATCCGCCTAGCTCAACTTAGCCGACGCGGATCGAACGTTAAAGGAGAATGTTTTCCAGTCGAGGACCGTCGCCGGTCGCAGGAATTGCGAGCAACAGGAGGGAAACTGGGTGTGCCGACGCGTTCGCTTGATCGACAGGGACACGGGAGTAAAAATAAGCAGCCGTGGGATTAACGGGTTACTCCCGCAGACGAGGAACCTGGCGCCAGCCACTAAATTAGCTGGTACGGCGACGTGTCGCGATGCTTCATTCCCGCCTCGTATTCCAGCTACTCCTTTTCCTTCTTCCACTTCTTCTGCTTTCCGCTCCTCCGTTTCCCGACGAGAGCGCAGCTCCTCGATCGTGTCATCAATCAATTAATCCTTACTGGAACAGATCAGAAAAGATAAAACCTTTTCTGAAAATTATTCAGAGTTATTAGGACGAGTTATAAATAACTTCACTTTTTATTAGACATTTATTTTATTTTCCGGTTCCTTTCTTTCATTTTCGAACCCTTTATTAATTTTAAATCCTCTATTTGGTAATAGACTCGACGTAATAATTATTTATTTATTTATTTATTATTATATAATATTAATAATTATCAACTACTGCAACATGAATCGAGTCGGTGGAATGAGGAAAGTTTCGCGAAAATCTGGAAACGCTGAGGGCGGGATGCTGGTAGGATGAGGAATCCTGTTAGCCACTAGCCTGGAAAGATAAGCCGCGGCCAATTCAAGGTTATTATGTTGTCGATTAGTAAATCCCTCGCTTCCATCTGGGTCGTCGACGATCTCTTTTACTTTGATCCTGGTTCCACGGCATCGGGATTTCTTCTGCCTGACGGGTTCGATCCAGTCTTCGGTCGTCAAACTCTGGGCTTAATCTAGATTTCGACTGGACGTCTAACGTAGAGCGATCATGACCGTTGCTCCAACTGAGCTAATTTAAATTCAAATTAGTTTCGATTGACCCTTTGCACTCGGAAATTCTTTAACTCTAAATCCAAAATAGTTTTACCACAGGATCTACATAGTATATGATCTATAATTACCGTACTGTACTTATGGTACTATTTTATTACTGTATTATACTTATAGCGAATGCAACGCTTCAAATAGTTTCTTTTAATTATAAACAATTTGGGCGACGTAAAAATTTCTTTCAAACGCGACAAGATAATTTTTAGCAATGCCTCTGAGTTACCTCTCGAGTGAAAAGGGTGAAATTTCGGTTTAGTCACGAGCCAGGTGAAATGTAATCTCAGCAATGACGCGAAATCATGATTACGATTATAATCGAGTAAACATGATTTGCGACTAACTGAAGTAATCGTGCTACACGATGATTAATGAGTAACGCGAGGTATTATGATTAATGAATTATTCAGGCAATGAATGCAAATGTTGGCGCCGTAGTAATCATAAATCATCTAACGATTACCTTTTTTGATTATGATTGAAACGATTTGGTGTTGCAGTGGTTAATAATAACTCTGAATAATTTAAAAAAAAATGTTATCTCTACTGATTTGTTCTAGTCAGAATAATTGATGCTTAATCGGTTAATTAATCCTCAATTAATTGATTAATTATCGCGATTATCGCGATTACTTTACAAAATCAATTACAAAAATAACCATTTAATAATCCTGATTTAATTATGGGGATATCCTGCGTGGATTATGATTGATCCAGATCCAGATTACATTCTTAATTAATTCGCTTCTCAGTTAAAGGATCTGAGGTTCGTTACATGATTGATCGACTTTCTAACTCCATACTTCGTACAAATAAATTAGTACGACTGTTGCAGTGCAATTATTACTGCACCGTGATCCGTGCTTTGAGTGAACGTCGACAGTGTTGAAAACGTCGCTCGCGGGTGCTCGATCGCGATCCAGCGCGCGCGCGCGCGCGGGCGCGACGGAAATGACATAACCGAAGAAAGTAAAATCAGACATTTTGGTCAGTTGCTCGGTGTCCCGACCCGCGCCAACATTACGAAAGCGGAAGCCTTCTTCCTCTACGAAGCACAGACCTGGACATTTAAATCGCTATCTGACTATACACTGACGTCCTTAGTTAAAATGTCCTGTTTATTAATTCAACACCTCCTAGAATATTTAAAAAGCTCCGGAACGAAGCCAGAATATTAATTTATAGCTCGCAGAGTTCCAAACGTAATTCTATTGATTTATTTGCCTATTTATTCATCTTGATTTATTCTCACTTATTTAAAAACGATTTTATTAAATTAAAAGTGTGGTTATTCGATGAACAGAAATGTTAAGACAATTTACTCGCTTTACGCTTTATATATTCTCTGTAAAAAGAGTCATAAATTTCTATTTTTACACTAGGTATTTCAGACCAATTTTTGGCTTTTTAGGCCAATTTTTGGTAGCATCTTTTAGGTTTCTTTTTTTATTTCATAACAAAATTGCGAACTTTTTAATTTTGTTAATGCAAAGCAGCCAACGTTTTACTTCAGTGATTAGCGTAGTATAATTACAAAATAGTAATATCATTAAAAATCGATCGGAAGGCTCCGAGCAGCTGGGATTGAACCGTCAATCTTTAAATATTTATCTAACCTAAAGCGAAAAAAAAAATTAGGTACAGTACCATATCCGACCAGCAATAATCTGCTACAGCAAACATCAATTTTAGATTTTTTTTTTTAAATAAATCGAAGGTTCGATTGTCACTGGCTCGAAAGAAAGGATGATCGTCGAACAAATTGCCGATGCCGCTGGAAAAACGAGATCCGCCGTTCCGCAGTCCCAAGATGGCGGGGTAAGGGCCCGGGTGGCGGCCGAGGAACGGAGGTGGCGGAGAGAGGGTGGAAAGCGGAGAGGAAAGCAACCGTCGGCGAACAACAAGCCGGAAAAAAGAGGAGAGGATGCGCGCGGTGTGTGGAGCAGGTTTTAGCTTCTTGCTCGGGCTGTTCAGCAAACCGTATCGACGCTAAGCGAATCTCCCCGTATACGGCCGCCGCTGGACGGCCAGAACCAGATGGAATGGGAGCCGGGGGGATCCTGGTCCGTGAAAGAAAAAGAGAGAGAGAGAGAGAGAGAGAGAGAGAGGGGAGAGGCGCACACTGGCACAGGGCAGAGAAAGAAAAAGAGTCACCCTCCGTGGCGCCTGAAGGCGATGAGCAAACCGGCGACCGGTCGCTAAGGGACGCGCAACCGTGGATCAGCCGGAGACCTCGGCCTTCGAGGTTTTGCCGTGCGTTCGCCAGGTTCACCAACCTTTTCACGGATCGTTCTATCCGTCATTGAATAACCATCACGGCGCGGCGGGGCGCGATCGCAAGTTTCTAAGTCGAAGCACTTTTCTACAAAAATCAAACTTCTTTACTTTCAAACGTCACAAAAAGAGGAACTGAAAAGAATTTATTAATCTCGAAAATTTATATCAAACTTTTAATAAAACAAAGGACGTGAAGAGGTTAGAAAGAACAGCAGTTTCTCTATTAAAACGCATTAAAGTAATTTTTCTACATTAAACAACAGAAGGTATGAAGCAACGTTCCTGGCCGCATGACGATGCCCTATCTCATTCCCATAAGACGCCAAGATTCGACGCGCGTTGTCCCTGACTGATATCGATTGTAATCAGGTGTTCCTTAATAAAGTGTTCCATGTTTATTCATTCTCAGTTAGTCAACTCGTTGCAAGCATCCCCCGTTCACAGACGATCTTATCGATTTTATTAGAATACTAGTCTCTCGAGCTCGTCGTTGACCGTGCAGGGATCCAACGGATTGCAATTAAAAGCTAGCCAATTAGGCGCCCGTCGCCTATCACCTTATTATCCGTATATAACACGGCTACGACGAAGATCGCGTCTATTTGTCTATCTCGTTGGCCATCAATCTTTCAGATCCCAGCCGAGAGCATTCATTAAAAAAACAAGCCGTGCTCCGATGATAAAACACGGCGTCGCGGTGATTTAGTGCGCGAAACTTTGGGCCCCATTGTTCGGGGATCATCGCGCGGCCGAAAGGGGGCCCCGCGGTCCACCCCAGGCGCGGCGCAGAACAGGTTCTCCTAGCCATTCAACAAAATTGTCCGCTCCGCGTCCGCCACTTTTTCGTTTTACTATGATATAAAAGTTGCGTCGCGATTAACGAGTTTTCGGACCCCGTGGGCCCCCGCCCCCACCGTCCGCGACGAACTTTAAAACGAACGATAACTCCCGGCTGTCACGGTGGCCCATGAAATATGCCGGCTAGGTCCCGGGTTCCTGTCCGGCCCACGAAAAATACGACGCTTGTACAGCGAGATCCTCTATGCAGATTATGAGCAAGCCCCGAGCGTGGCTCCGGGGCCCGTGGAGATCTTAGATCCTGATTTTCGAGGGGTTTAATCGACGCTAGCAGGCGATGGATCGTTCCGAGCGGGAAGGATGTTTCTCTTTAGTGTTAATCGCCGTGTAATTCCAGAATATTGTTGTCCATAGCCTGGCTGGCCAGCTTAGCTTTGCCAGTTGTCAAATATCCTGTTAAGATTGTGTCAAGATTAAAGAGACCCAGATTGAGAGAAGACGAGCGAAAATGTCTCCGAAACGAAGCTCGATTCCTACGACGATAAAATATTCTCAAAAATTACAAAATATCACCGAAACGACTCGAAATTCGTCGGATTAACGAATCGGATAAAATCTCTTCAGGTACCAGCAGATTACCGCCGCGTAATCGACAGCGTTTCGAAGCGTGTCGCGAGACGGTTCTTCCAATTTCGCGATTCCACCATGTCAGCGTTCCTCGCTGCGTCGCAAAAACCCGCTGCGAGCCTAAACCGAGTTCTGCGCGATCATCGCCGGTGATCGTCGATGGGGTTAGCACGGTCCCCAGGACGTAAGAAAACCATCGCAAGGTAAACCGGCTCGGTCTTCGCCTTAATCGCCGCGGCGGACACTCTGCGGGAGGCAAGTCCGCGGAAAAATAACAGTCGCGATTACCCCGGCGCCCGCGAGAACAATGTGCTCGACGGGCTGCTGCATCTTTTATCCTCCGCACCGTTGCGCACTTTTACGACACCATTTATGGCGTCGGGGATAGAGAGAGAGAGAGAGAAAGAGAGAGCGGAACCCTCGCGGCGATCATCGCGAGACAGTGGAGTCAGGGGGTATGCCGATCTTTGCGATTATTTATTGCGGCGGGAGCTCGACTGTCTGCGCCGTCGACATCAGGATTCAGGAATACTTGAACAGTTTGCAGAGATTTTTGGTTTGAGAGAGGTCTGGAGGTCGAGTACGTGGTGAAGACAAAAGGTTCTTTGGAAGGCAAATACTTTAATTTTAATTGTCATTATTATGGTGAAAATAATTTATTTTGTTAGCTAAGTGAATTAGAAATGAATTAAAAATTATATTTCGGTATTTTCTGTTTTAATTTCTGTCCTGGAAAAAACTCGTAACTTCAGCAATATTTGAGTGACTGCAATTTTTCTAATTTTAATTTTGAGGGTGGTTACATTTTCAAATTTGAATATTTGATGTACCCTATTATAATGGTTAATAT
>NC_135779.1:6313854-6356244 GCF_028453695.1 Augochlora pura
ATCTTGGAACGTGCTGTAATAATTTTAGCGGTGCCTCAGAGTCACCGTTCGAGTGCAAAGGTTTAAAATACGTCAAAGGGTTAAAATACGTGAAAGGGTTAAATCGTTATGCATCATCGTCGACTTCTTTCGATTACGTCGCCGAGCGCGGAATTGCGAAATTCCGCCCTGAAAACTTGCGCAACCCGCACCTACCAGCTTTTACCCGCTTCTACCCGCTTCTACCCGCTCCGCGACCCGTCGTTTCCGCCCCATCCCACCGCGACACAGTGTATCATCCCTTCTGCGGTTCGTTTGCCGCACGCGACACGCTGTCCGCGCGCGAACTATAACGAATGGGCGGCGCGCGTACGTTCGCGCGCGGATTCCTCGCGAAAACACGGAATTCCGCTCTTAAATTGAAATTCTTGCGCCCCCGCCCCCGGTGTTCAATTAACGCGGCGGCGGTGCCGGTTGCCCCTGCGATTGCGTTTTAATTGTTGCGGAAAGAAAAACGTGGTACAATCTAACACATTTTCTCGTAATAGATATTAAATTATTTGGTTAAATTATGGCAAGCGATTTATAGGCCATTAGTTGAGGTAAAAAGTTGATTTATAGTTAAGATTAGATTTAGGTTAATTTATAGTTAGCCTATAAATCGACTAATATATTTTCTCCCGATCCAGTGAATCTCGATTGTCATAGCAATCATTATTTTCCTGTCTATTATCGAAGTAAAATTACTACCATAATTTCTCATATCGTTACATCATCTTTCAAATATTAGATACCAATTGTAGTTGCAGTTAGCTCTAGGAAATATGTCAGCGATTAATTCTGTGCATACAGTGTACGTATCGAAATATAATATACATGATTGCATTCTTTGCGACGCATTTTCAATGTACGCTAAAAGGATTTATTCCGATGGAACGAGAAGATACTAATGCCACCGTTTCGTTCTGTTTCCAGTGGAGAAGGGGGTCCTAGACCAAAGCAGCGAGAGCCAGCAGGTGATCGAGAGGTGTTACCCCCTGCCGCCTCAGAACCCGTTGATGCTGTCGGAGCTGCCGGAACCGCCGATTCCGTTGAGCGAAATCGGGCCGATTCCGCCTCCGCCGATGTTCAGCTCTTCGAGTCCTACGCTATTGTTGGCCAAACAACGGTACATACGGAACACGTTATCGTCGGATTACGAGGACGAAGGTACGCGACACGTTTATACCAAATACGAAATTCAATCAAACAAATTTTTGCGATAAAATCAAAAATACAGTCATGTTTATATTTGAATCATTTTTAACGAATAACTCGTTCGATTAAATCGCAGCAAAGTTATTGCGTTCGAAAAGTTATCTGAATGTTAATGAAGGTCAATGTGTACTCGATAACGTTCGCTAGTATATGAAATTTGATAGTATATTAAATTCGCTGGTATATTAAGTTCGCTGGTGTATTAAATTTAGTGACTTAATTATTTCGGTTCTTCAAGTAGTTAAAAGTTTAAGCGTCGGTCGACGAGGTCGCAGATTAAAAGCGCCAACCACATCAAACTCTAAAATATATTCTCTGATATAGTATAAAGTAAATGCAGATTTTTTAATAATTTCACAATATTCTCGAATAAGTATATATTTTAAAAAACTATATATTATATTTTATAATAAAAGGTTCGCCGTTAAGACTGTTCACAGCTATTTCCTACAAAATTCCTTTCGCTAAATCTATCCAAACTGCACGAAGTGCGATGAAACAATTTTATTTTTAAATGTCAAATGAACAGTTGGAGACGTCACGTTTCCGTTCTCGAGACGCCGTTCGTTCGGAGCCGTCTCTCGAAAAGTCAGAAATTATTCCGACAGTTCCCGCGTTACGGTTCCTCGCTCCGTATATTGTATCACTTCTGTTCATATTCTACCGCAGTAGACCACAATAATGATCCCGGTATTCCGCCTTCGTAGACTACAATATAATCCTCGTATTCTACGGCGCCTATCCTCGAACACCGCGTTGCTCGCCGTCCGCGCAATATATATTCTTCGTATTCCGCGGACGTAATCCTGTAAAACGTTCCCCGTATACCGGAGCATAATGCGACGGCCGGGCGCGTTCCTTGTTCACCGATGTTCCTCGTGTTCCAGCCATTTTACGTTTACACTATACATTCCGTCTATTCTATTAGGCTCGAAATAAATAGCCGATTTCAGGGCGCGTGACTTCGCCGCATCCCTCGGTATCTCTCTGTCCCACCATTGTCTTCGTCCGCGTAACTTCAGTCTTCACAAATTGCGGCGCGCCGCGGGCATTGTTTCCGCGCATTGTTTCGCCCGAAGCTCCGCGTGTATTCAAACGGCGCCGCGAACAACGTTCCCCGTTAAACTTCTTCAATTTATCTCGGACGAAATTATCGTCATCCTTGGAAACGTTGCGGCCGGTTACTTGGACTCGACGATCTCGAAGACGTCTTTTACATCGTCCTCGCTGTTAAGAAACTCGATTCTCGGATTGTCGTACGGTTAAACATTTCTTGTGATTTGTTCGCGATAGCTGGAGCTTTGATTCTTACGCGCATCGATTCTGTAGAGTCTCCTGAATGTTGTAGTATTGTTTTTAAGGGGATTAGGAACTTTTGAACCTGTTTAAATAATTTTTCTCGCGGAGAAAGATTTCGAAGGATTATTCAGAAAATTGACGAAGTGTTTTGTGGTTTTTGAATATTTTTTAAACGAGTTTCAATGTTTGTAATGTTATATACAATTTTCTATACTATTTAGAAAAGTTTGCTGAATCTTAATTGAAATTGTTCGTTTAGATCTCGAGATCGTAGTTGAGAGAATTTATTAAGAATTTATTCATTTCACCCTGCTTTGAGATATAGAGCAAAGGGATGAATTTTATTAATTATTTTTAAACGAAAGGAATAGCTGTCGAGCATTAACAATTAAACTGTATATTTTATGCACTCATAGCAAGCTTGCAAAAATTAATAGAGCTAAAAATGATCAAGCTGAAAATTGTTAAGCTAATTTATAAATAAAGCTAAAAATACCAAGAAAATTAAGAGGAGATCGCACAGTCTTCCAATTTTAACTTATCAAAATGCCTAAAAAATAAAATAAAATTATACTCATCCGACTTAAAATCGACGCACTATAATTTCACCTAGAGCTCCCATTTTCCCTGCTAATTTAACAAAAACACCACGCATTGCGCAATCGACTACGATGAAAATCTAACGGAGCACCGTTTCGCTGATTGCAGAGGACGAAGAGGACTTCGACGTCGAGGAGGAGGACAACATGTTCGTGTTCAGGATGTCGCAGCCGGACCCGGCGATCGACACGTCCCGCGTCGAGGAGATCCCAGCGAAGGAGCCTAAGTTTCACGCGGTGCCCCTGAAGAGCGTGCTGAAGAAGAGGAGTTCGGGGAGCGGGCCGGGGACGCCGCAGAACACTCCCACGCAGGAGAACAGGCCGCTGACGCTTCGCCAGGAGCTGCACGCCTCCTTCAAGTTAGTGGAACACCGTCCCGAAACGATCCCGATGATTCTCCTCCATTCTTGGAAGACTCGATGACCAATCGCGTGCTTCAAGAGACGACTTTGCGCAGGCTGATTTGTCAGCGAGTCTTCTCTTCAGCGATCGCGCGATCGCGCGCTTCCTTCGTGGTTCGAACACGAGACAGGAGATTTGTTTTGCAATTCAATTATTTTTGCAATTCGATTAGTTTTGAAATTTAATTATTTTTGCAATTTAATTATTTTTGCAATTCAATTATTTTTGCAATTCGTTTAGTTTTGTAATTTGAATGTCTCATGGCGAGAGAGCTAGCAATGTTCGACTGATTCAATTATATCAATTATATTTTCTTTTTATTAATTATATTAATTATTGTGGATTTAGTAAAAACGTCTCGGAACCTTGGAGGAGGCTCGCCTGGAACATCGCGCTTCACCTTCTAGCCCACGTCATTTCTTTACGCGCGTCCCCGCATCATTTCTCTCTCTTTTTCTTATGTTCCGCTCGATCATTCTTAATCACCTGCATCGCGATCATTTACGAATTACTCGGTCTACGTGTCGGACAGAGTTGACACTGTTCGAATAACTTTCTGAATAGATGATTATTTGGAAGGATGACGAGTTTTAGAGATAATAATTTTGGAGATAATGAGTTTTAAAAATATTAATTTTGGAGATAGTAAGTTTTAAAAATAATAATTTTAGAAGCAATAATTTTAGAAGTAATCATTTTAAAATCAATAATTCTAGAAGTAATAATTTTAGAAGCAATAATTTTAGTAGTCAAAATTCTGGAAGTAATAATTTGAAAATCAATAATTCTATAATGAATAAGTCTAGAAGTAATAATTTTAGAATAATAAAAGTCAGAAATAATAATGGAATAATTTTACTCTCGAATAAATCGCTGTCTCCTTATTCGCGAATAAATCACCTTCTTCACATATAACACTCCTCATTCGCGAATAAATCGCTGTCACCTTATTCTCAAATGAATCATTGGATAATATAACATTCAAGATTAATTCGTTCTCTAATGGTTCACTCACGAATGATTTATTCGCGAGTAGCTGATTTATTCGCGATTTAAAAAAGGCGAATTCTTTTCGCGTGGGAATAAAATTGATTCCGAAGTTATTATTCGTTGATTGCAATGACGGGAACGGGACTGATCGATCTGGATCGGATATCGAAGGGATCGAGAACGATGCTTCGCGTGAATCCTGTATAACTATCACCACGTGTCATGTGTGTCAGTCACGAGTAAAAAAGTGTCGTATTTTTCTTATGCTTAACCAGAAGGCCATTGAAGCCTAGGATACGAATATGGTAATTTGGGCATTGGTCTAACTAAGCATGCGCGAAATTATACGGTATATATTTTAACTGTATATATATATATATACACGCAGTCATGCATATATATTATGTATAAATATATATATATATATATATTACTACATATAATTATATAATAAAATATATATAATATAATCTTATATATCATAATAATAATCATATAATAAAAAATATATATAATATAATTATATATATTATTATAATAATTATATAATAAAATATATATGTATATATAATATAATGCATGAGTCTATATACATATTTCTCTATATTTGTACAAATATATTTGTCTTTATCCACGGCGGTTGATCGCAGAGAAAACGAGACAAGTGTCTCCGGTCTCTCTTCTTCTCCCCCCTTTCTTTCACCCTTCCCATCATTCATCGTCCTCTGTTGCCATACCCGATGGATCAGCGGCCGATCGTACTTCTCTCGGACATGTTTCGAACTCGCTGTCGCGAAAACTTTCGAATGATTTCGCGGAACAGCGCGGAACTTGCGGAGGAAAGCTAGACCGTGTTCTCAGGAGAAATTCCAAAGTTTCGCTATAATTTCAACTTGCTAGGGCTTCCGATGTGTGTACGAATGCGACCTGTTCCGGGGTCTAGCCGTGCTAAGGGTAACGCTGCCGGCAGCTGCGGAAACTCCACGATTGTCTTACGGGCGGCGAACGACTGCCTGGAATTTCGTACTTTTATGGCGACTTTTGGCAGCCTATCTTTATTCATTTTCACTGAGTTCGAGACGCGGAAAAGGACGCGGTTTGGATATCAGATTTAGATTCGGTGAAACTGTTGTTTCTTTATATATAAATTATTGTTTTTTTTATATATGAACTATTGTTTCTTCATGTATAAATTATTGTTTCTTTATGTATAAATTATTGTTTCTTTATGTATGAACTACTGTCCCTTTATATATAAAATATTGTTTCTTTACATATAGATTATTGTTTCAATATTTGTTGTACGTCGCAGATTATAGTCATGTACAATTAAAATATAAATCTGAAATCTATTTTATACGGTAACTTATTATATCATTTTTCGATTCGTTAATACAATGACATTAATACTGCAAAGACTGCATTTTTATTTAAATTTTGCAGAATATTTTCGTACTATAGTATATACTTGAATGAGAAAGTTTATCTACAAATTTTTCCGAAAAATATTTTTATAACATCAATAACTGTAAAAGATATCAAACACCAATCGAACCGAAATAGAATCCACGTCGCACCTCGACGTCGACGATATAAACGATTTTTATTTGCGAACGCAATTCATCGTACGAATCGTTATCGACGTATAATTAGCAACCCGAATTGTTCCGAGCACGTCCGAATCGACCGCTAATCCATCGTCGTCGTCAACAACGACCGTATAATCCCGTTTTCTATTTTATCTCTCTCTGTGTGTCAGCGTGCGAGCGAAGCGCCGTCGAGCATGGTAAACTTTGCGCCCTTAAGCATGAGAAAACCGTAGGGAAACCCATTGTATACTGTCGCCTACGCTTCACACGTGCCCATTGATCTTTTCACGCGTGAGAGAGCCTCGAACCATCGATCGACGAAAACGAGGCTTCTCGAGGCACCCCACACACTCTCTCTCTCTCTCTCTGCCGACGAAAACGAGCTTCCGCGCGCGGAGCTTGGCTTCGTTACAGCACCGATTATATTATACGTATACGTGTATGAAAATCGGGGATACGTCAGCTCGACGATCTTGGCGCATACTATTTTGTCTCTTAACTGTCATTTGGTTCGCGTTTTGCCGCGCGACGCGGATCGAACCGCGAAAAAAGGATTTTCGTTTTCGTGTCTTTTCTTCTTCTAAGCCACGGAACGCCAGACTGCGAGGCGGATTATTATAATTTCACTTGTATATTACTGCACGAGGTGTTTTGGTACTGACTTTCCATTGTCGCAATAATCGTAAGCCCTTCTGTTTTATTATTATTATTATTATATGAATATGCGTATACACTCGTACACGTAAATACTTGAACGCTTACATTTTTGACATTCGACTAATTTATTTATTTTAAGGGTTTTATAAGGGTTTGATAAGGGTACGCAGAAAACAAGGGGTGAATCTTGAGATTGCATAAGCGAAAGCAGGAAATAATTTAACAATCATTGAAGTACCTTTTTTTTGTAGTTTATTGTGAATACCAGAAGTGGCTGGTAAAAGTATTTGAACATTTAACCCTTTGCACTCGAAGTCACTTGAACAAGAAATCTGAAATAATTTTTCTGGCTTCTACTATTTCCATTTTTTATTACAAAATTTATTCTTTTCCTATGACATTAAATTTCGCGACTGTGTGAAATCAACGCAGTGTGAAAGGAATCATAGTGCAAATATAGATCCACCATTTTATTTTATAATCAGTCGAAAATTTCGCGGTTCTAATTCTGTAATTTGATTTTTCCAGACAATTTTTAATAAAACGGTACAATTTACTTTCATCAAATAGTAATATTTTGTCGCAGAACGAACTAATTTTATAAATGAATTTTTCGGCGATCTCTATACATGCTATTTTATTTTTAGTCTAATGTTGAAGCGTAAGCGTTCGAATACTTGTATGAGTGTATACGTACATATATATCTACATATATTATATATTTAAATCTTGTTGTCTATTATTGTGTCTTGGTCATTCACGGTTTGTGATAATCGCTTTTGTGTGTTTCAACCCTTAACACTTTAGAGACAGTACGAGAAACGAGAGACTCGTCGATGACATCTTCGCCCACCCCTTTATATCCTCCCATGATTATATCGTTCACCTGTCGCCAATTTATAAGGTGTCCCATGATCGAACTGGCAAACTTTGCGCGTTCCATGGTAAAATGGATGAAAAGATTACTTACTAATAATAATAATAAAAAAATAATGGTACACCATTACTTAATTATAATACTTAGGTTGTCTTTAAAAAAGAGGAATTTTGCATTCGGAATGTATACGGAATGATAAATATTAATTGTTAATAATGCAGAAAATATTTGAAAAATAGATGGAGGAAATATTCGGTAAATTGACTGTTTCAGAGTAATAGATTTTTATATATTATGAAAACGTTGTCTTTAACTAATAAAAATTGAATATTAGATATTATTTTACAAGAAAACAGTCTTCTTTAAAATAAAAATAATAATATACGAGTTGCACAATATTGATCAAGTGTTTTATTAAATAATTAAAGAGCGAGCTCTCGCGCCGCTGCGAAATTCTCGCGTTTCCTTCAAAATTGAATTAGAAGAATATAAATCAAAAATCCAGTTTTAGAATAAATATCGATTAAATTTCTCAATTATTTCTACATTATTAACAGTATTAAATTTCTGTATCAGTGATTTTACCTCGATTCTCCCGCGTTTCCGTCCGTATTTGTTCCGTTCTTTTTCATTCCTCTACTCCGCGGAACGGCACAGTTTGCTCGTTGTCTAACCCCTTGCTGTACATTAATCCAACCACCCCCTCTCCACCCCGTGACTCACCGATAGCACCTGTAAGGGTCCCCTTAACGTTGCTTTTAATTTTCCGCACGCGGAAACGGAAATTGGAACGAACAACGGGGGCGGAAACGGTTTTCTTTTCTCCGCGCGGCGCGTATTATCAAAGCGATCCACCACCCTCCCCGCGACAAATTGTGAACGCGGGGTGAAACGAGATAAAAAAAGGATGAACAGGGGTGGACGGGGAGACTATATAGGGGGAAGGGGGGAAAGAGGCATCGCGTCGCGAAGGGAACAGTTATCTGCGTCGACGTCGTTGATAACCCAATTCGGAACGACGTCGGAGTCCGTTTCAGAACCCCGCAAGTTGCTTCTGTTATCTTCATCAACGTCACACCGTGCATTCTCCATCCCCTGCCTCACTCTCTCTCTCACTCTCTCTCACTCTCTCTATATCTCTATCTTTGTCACTGGCGTTGTTTCACATCCCCTCCATATGCATCTCGTACTTGAAACGTCGTAGAGTAGAGAACATTGGTTCGCGTAGCGCCGACTGGCTGCGGTTGGATCGACCTGGAGAATCGAGTCAGGGGGTAACTACCCCTTTCGTTACCCACTTTTAACTCCGAAACCGTTCGTTCTGCTTTGTTCCAGTGGAAAATGATGATACGTGAATTTGTTTCAATTTTAGGTAGTTAGTGGAAGGATGATTATTGGACGCATTCTTAAATCGAATTATGTTTGGTTAGGGCTGTTTGTCCGCCATTTTGTTTACCTTCTGAGGTTGAGAATACATTTGCATTGCAATTCAGAGATTATTTGTTAATTAATTGTGGGTGGTGTTATCATTAATTGTACTTGATATTGTTAATATTATTTATATATTGTGATTAATATTATTTAGTATTGATCAATTTATTATTGATAGAGTCATTATTAATATATTCATTATTAATAGATTAACTATTAATCTATTCATTATTGATCAATTCACTATTAATCTATGCATTATTGATCAACCCACTATTACTCAATTTAACAATATAAATAATTCGCAATTTTAATATAGAATGATGATACTATAGAATGATTTTATTTCAAAATTTTGTAGAACGGTTTCGAAGCCATTTTTCTGTAATTTATTTCGTAATTTTGAATAGGGGATGGTGTGTTTCCTTTGTAAAATAATGGAACGTCCCTCGAATCGATTCTCCCATCGATCCAACTATCACGCAGGACACGTGCCAGCATCTGACATTTTTTTCCTTTTCGACGATCATTACAGTAGTCGACCGGTCAGATTTGGCCTCACTCTGCCGTGCACTTTGGAGAACAAGGAAAATGCGAGGCCGTACGTGATAAGGGAGGACGTCGACGGGGACCCTGGCGATGGACAGGTACTTTACAGGGAAGAGTACGAAGACGAGAAAAGTGAGTATATCCGAGTCTGTAGCTTTCAACATGAATTTTTTACAATATACATAATATTAATGATAATATTAATATCGATCGCGTTCGACGGCATAATAAATTCGCGGCAACTATGCGATTGCGGATTTCGATTGCAGAGGAAGGAAATTTCGTTGCAAATATATAATAAATTATGTCAGAGATCTTCGCTATAATTCAGACTCATTGATATAAGGCAAAGGGTTAGATAGGTGATTAAATTGCGAATTTAATACATTCCTAGCTAAAATGCCTTACTATGATAAATCTTGTCTTATTAATATATATTATTAGAGCTAAATAAATACTCCATGAAAGTCCACTGATACTTCTTAATTTTATTAAAAATACTGTAAAAGTAGAAATTTTCGTAATGGCGACCTCTCAGTTAATCAACCCTTTGCACTCGATTAGCGACTCTAAGGCGACGCTAAAAATTGCCAAAACATTTTCGAAAGAATTATCACATTACTAAATTTCTCCATAGTGTATGAATTATCAAAAAATACGAGTCTGAAAAATTTCAGATTAAATTAAATTGAACTAATAAAAATAAAATAATGCGGACTTAATTTTGGAATTAAAACAGTCTCTAATGCAAAGAGGGTTAATTCTTAAAATTATCAACTGCAAAGGAAATTTAATAACAAATGGCAATCGAATCCTGCCATGAACCGCCTATGGTATACTAGTCACCCCATGGTCCCACATCAATTCCCCGAGATTCGAAGGGACAGATCGCTTTGGCAAATCGCGCCGGAATATCGTCGAAGACCTTAGAATCGGCTTTCGCGGTCCGTACTAATTATACTCGCGCGCGATACACTCGCTCCACGCATACACACATCGAACAGAGCCGCCGAAGATCACGCACACGGCCACCGAAGGTTATATTAATCCCCGAAGATAGCTGGCGCGTAGCTCAGTGTGTTTCTGGCCGTTGTTTTGCCCACGGTTTTCCGCGAACCGTCTCGATCCGAGGCTCGGAAATCGACGATTTCATCGTGGATAAAAAAAAAAAAAAGCGCCGGCCAACCCCTTCGAAACCCGAACAAACCTCGAACTCCCCCGGCATAGAAAATCATCGGTGCGGCACGGTGACCTCGGATTCGGCCGGAATCGCCAGAGAATCCAGCGATCGTTCGCCAATGTTTATCCCCGATCGAGAGATCAGACTCGTCGAACCGCAGCGGAGACGTTCACGGTGCTATTCGAAACGCGTCCGCGGGAGATTAGGCTGTTCGCGCGGCCCAGGATTATTGTCCGGGCGGTGTCGTCCAAGGATTAGCTGACTTTTGTTACGGAGGACGTGTGGTGGGCAACGATGCCACGATGCTGTCGATCTGGACCGCGTCGACCCTGTCGATCGCCTGCGCGTCGATCGAGCCGTACAAAGCCGAGACGTCGCTGCGCCGCAGCGTCAGCTGCTCCTCGCTCGTCGACGGTAAATCGCCGCTCGAAATAGAATAAAACGGTTCGACGAAAGATTATTGCGTGGCCACGTCGATAATAGCCTTTAGTGTTCCGGACCAGTCGATGGTTCTCCGACGCGTGTGCAATGCACGTCGACGCGCGGAAAACCGGTGGCGCCCAGTCGACGTACGCGCCGCGATCGTGCCAGGGTGCCGCCGATCCGTTCGCCATGTCCACCTGCGAGGACGTCTACAGCCTCTGTTCGTGACGCATTTCCTATTTCTCCGATTTGTTTAATGTGCATTTAGGCATTTGATTTTGACGTTTAATCTGGGCATTTAATTTTGACGTTTAATTTGGGTATTTAATTTTGACGTTTAAGATGGATATTTAATTTTGACGTTTAATATAGGTATTTAATTTTCACGTTTAATCTGGGCGTTTAATTTTGACATTTAATCTGGGTATTTAATTTTGACGTTTAAATCTAGGTATTTAATATTGACATTTAATTTGCATATTTAATTCAGACATTTAATTCATAATATATAAATATATAGCATGGGATAGAGAAATTCTTTATAGCTTGCTTTAATTTTTCAATTAGCGCAATTTGTCAATTAAAGCAATTTGACAATTTAATTGCATATTTTCTGCAATATCTAGCGACTTTTGACAAATCTAGTGTTATTATTAAACAGATATTTATGGAAAATAAAAATTCTCTACACTGCAATAAACCACAATGGAATAGAAAATTCGCCTGCTCTGTTATTTAATCCGACGAATTTTAAATAATATGATATTGGAATTTTGCTACTATTATTATATTACTCTTATCTTCTAAATTCTTCTGTTATTATCATTGTTCCAATCCACACGAGAGTCGTCACTCTCGTCGACTGAACCGCGTTTGGCCTAAATAATTCATCTCCGCTCGAAAAAATTCCTTTCGCCACTGGAACGTCAAACATCTTAGCACCTGTCGCTGCTAACTCCTTAACTCTAAATCGTTCAAATTAGTACTTCTATATTCTTAGGGTCACTATTACGATTGTATAATATTATTTCTCGGCCTAGTCGCGTCTCTGTTTCGCGAACGATGACTTCGCGTTTGAGAAAAGTGAAGAAAATAGTAATCGACGCGTGCGATCCTTTATTAAAATTGTGCTGTTTGATCAGAGATCGTAGCAGGATCAATAAAGCCCTGGAAGGGCGTCGCTTTTATCATTTTTATCTGAGAGGCCAGCAGATTTTGAGTAAGAGACTCTGTAATTTTTGACTCGCGAGTGACGCGATAAATGTAATAAAATAGCGCCAAGTGATTATTATTTATCGTCGCAAGATTTAGCTTCGATCAGATAGAATATTAAAGGATCAATGCTAGATCAAAGAGAATACTAAAAAATCGATGATTAAGTGTCGCTGTGTGATCTATCAAGGATCGAGCAATGTCGAAGCAGAAGCGAAATATTCGCGAATCGTCTCGCGCTATAAGCGGCGCTCTAATTCCCTCGGACGTCATTAACATAAATTAAACGAGAACAGTCTCGGAACAGATACCGTGAAATTAAGAAGCTCAAGCTGTCGCATAAATTATCCTCGAGCCGTCTAAACCTTCGGGATCCCGGGGCAATCAGTTTTAATTCCGCAAAATAAATATTTCTCCCCGCTCGAAGCCGCGACTCCTGCGTCCCCCAGCGACGCGGCGGTCGGGGAAGAGTTCGACGGAGATTCAACCCTTTGCACTCTCGAGCGATGACTTTGAGACGTTGCTAAAATTGCTCTAACATCTTACAAGATAATATTTATACTGGTAAAAGTTCTAAAAGATATAGTAAAATATTAGTAAAATTAGTAGTTTCAAGCGAAACTCTTCCATCGATTAATATAATTTTATCTATAAATCCAGAATATTCGCAACAGTTAACAATTCTTAACAATTTTCTAAATACAAGTAAATTATAAAACGTGGCACGGTGATTTTTAGCAGCGCCTTAGAGTCGCCCTTCGAGCGCAAAAGTTTAACATCTAACAGGTTCCTTCGAGCAAACTCTCTCCAATAAATTAATCTCGAGAAATCTGCATAAAAATCTTCAACGAAAAAAGTCGTCGACAAAAGGACAATTGCAACCGCGCGTATTTCAATCGCATATTCCAATTGCAAATTAGAAGTTAATTGTTATTCAAATTACAGATCGGCTGGCAGCAAAGATTGCGCGCAAGGAGTCGCTGTCGCTGAAGCTCGCCCTCAGGCCCGACAGGCAGGAGCTCATCAACAGAAACATCCTTCAGCTGCAGACGGACAATGAGAGGCAGGAAACGAAGGAGGCAATTGGTGCCAAGCTCATCAGGTGAAAAGATTCTTTCGTTCTTTCTTCAAGCTTTCTTTCTCCTCGCGCCGCGGAAAGAAAAACGAGAAAGAGAGAGACCTGGTGGCCGCGTTTCACGGCTTAAACAAAAGGGACAGAACGAGATTCCCAAAACGCTGATCCTTAACGGCGACCGAGATAGGATCCGGGGTTTGACAGCCGCCGAGGCTACGCGTCCTATGGGACGCCATTCCTGCTTAGCTCGCCCCACAAAAATGTTTCCCTTTGTCAGCACACCTTCTTGGTATCTCGTTCGTTCCTCGTGGAAACTGCGATACCGGCTTTTCTATGGCTAAGCCGAGCTTTTCGAGGGCGTTGGTTTAATTGATCGTGGTGACGGCTAGCGAATTTTTATTCTGGATAGTGTTATTGCTATTGTTTTTTGGAGGGTTTCGCGAATTTAGATTTAGGTTTAGGTGCTTTTAATTCTGTTGAAGCAAGTATAGGAATTATAAAAGTCTGTTTATGTTAAACAAATATATAATATATATTGATATCTCAGAATAAATTTTACTAAAAACGAAAAGAATAACTAAAAATGTATTAACATTGTTATATTTCTAATAACGTTATCGTTAAAAAATATTTATCTTTTATGCACGAACTATACGCAGTATTTAAAAAATCCCACGATAATATCGGAGCTTACAGACACGCGACGCATAGACGATAAATTATTGCCACGCTGAAAAGCCGGTCGCTAAAGTGTTAAATCGCCGAAACTGCGGCGTTAAGGAAAACAACGATAAAGAGGCGAGAGAATCGGTCGTGTGCCGGCATTATTCAAAACTGGGGGGGAGGGGTTGGGGCCGGCTCTCTATTGATCGAGCCGTGTATTCAAACGCACGCGGAATCCCCCGCGCGCGTATCTCTCGCGGCCGTGAATAGCCTCGCGACGGCGGCGGCGGTGCCCATAGAAAACCCTCCCCGTGCCTGAACTGCTCGAGATATCGATTGCCGGCTCTGGGCGAATTATACCATTGCGCGAATCGCGGGGAACGCGCGCGGCGCGATTTCTAAAATTAGGAAGCCGCGCGCCGTGAATCCGCTTCTACCCGCCTCCACTCTTTCTCTCTCCGCGTCACCTTGAAATGTCTCTCTCTCTCTCTCTCTCTCTCTCGTTCATCTACTTCGGAGATCCATGATCCCATGGAAATGCTTTATCTTTCGTTCTTTAAATGTGAATTGTTGCGCAAAATAATGAAAATCATTCGCTGGAGATTTAATGGGAGATTAACCCTTTACGGACGATCGTTGCGACAGAGCGGGGTTATGCAGGACGAGGAGATCATTGCAGATGTGTCGAATGACTTTTGTAGAAATTATTTGGATTTGTTTAAAATGCAAATATATAATATAATGCAATTATATAAAATTTATAATGTACGCACAAATTATTTTAGAATAAATATCGACTGTCACTCGTCCTGCCAAGCGAAACGCCCATGACTAGCGAGGGTCGTCTTTCATCCGGAAAGGGTTGAACTTAAAATTGAAGGAGTTACCATATCGCAAAGTATAGATCGTTACGCAGATCCACGGCGACTGCTTTTATCGCAAGGCGCGTTCTTTGATCTCTCGCAGCGAAGTTAAGGCCAAGGAAAATCGATATTGAAAAATTACGCTCCGGTAACTTTGAGAATGAAACATTACAGTCCGGAAACATCAATAATGAAAAATTACACTCGAGGAGGTTTGATAACAGAGCCGAAGCGGCTTCGGCTTGTAAAGTATCGGTAATCGTAGTGCTAACACCGTTATCGGCTAGTTCGCCTCCGTCGCGCGCGGATATCGTCGAACTTCGTTTGACCGTGCGAAAGCCTCGTTCGCCGGAGAAAAGCGGATTAAACGGGCGAGATAGACTGGTGCACTGATTCTCGCGACGTTGTCGTTGCAGGCGGCTGAGCATGCGACCAACCCAGGAGGAACTCGAGGAGCGGAATATCTTGAAAAGTAAGCTGCTGTCTGTCCTACTCTCTAACGATCGAAGCGGACTCGTTCTCCGTTGCGCGATCCTCTCTCGGGAAACGGACTGATTAGCTGCGAGGCCCTGGAAAAAAGAACAGACGATGATCGGGGAAACGTTGCCTTTTCCGTGATCGTTTCGATGCATATTTAAGCGTGATGCAGAGTTTTTGTTACAGAATGCTGTTTTACTTACTGTAGCTTCGGCGATCTTCTTTTTAAAAAGAGAGAAAATTAAGGACGATGCAGTTTATTCTTTGCAATTGTTTAGAAGAATAATTGACGTATAATTTAGTCGACATAGTACTTCGATTCGCGTTGAACATTGTGGTTTCAGAAATCCATAAAATTAAGTGTAAAAAGAGCGAGAATCAGTCTGTCTTCTGAGAGACGAAGAAACGACGCTGTTTGATGAGAAAGGGAATGATTTAAATAAATCGCGACACGTTTGCAGAGCAAAGTCCCGCCGAGGAGAAGAAACAGAAGGAGGAGAAGAAGCGGTACCTGCTCCGAAAGCTCAGCTTTCGACCGACCGTCGAGGAGCTCAAGGAAAAGAAGGTAATTCTAACGCGCTACCAAACAGAAAAATAATTTAATCAATTTAAAACGAGTCGACTGGCAAAGTTGCAAATTATAGCGTCGACTGTAAAAATTGCAAACTATAGCATCAACTGTAAAAATTGCAAATTATAGCGTCGACTGTCGAAGTTGCAAGCTATAGCGTCGACTTATCGAATTATTTCGTGAAAATAGAATTGAAACTTTGGTTCGTTGAACAGATCATCAGGTTCAACGATTACATCGAAGTCACGCAGGCCCACGACTATGATAGAAGGGCGGACAAGCCGTGGACGCGGTTGACACCTAAGGACAAGGCAGCCATTAGGAAGGAGCTGAACGAGTTTAAGAGCTCGGAGATGGCCGTTCATGAAGACAGCCGACACCTCACTAGGTGCGTAACGATTCTTAAAAGAAACAAACTTCTCGCTCGAAGCTCGCGCCGATTCGAACCGATTCAAATGGACAGTTATCTATTTAGGGTAATCTCACTAGGGCCGAGAGACTTGGTAACCCTTCCTTAATTACGAAGTCTGAATTGCAAAGTCTGAATTGAAAGTCCTCTTTAAAAATCCGAATTGAAAGTCCTCTTTAAAAGTCTGAATTAAAAGTCCTCTTTAAAAGTCCTCTTTAAAAGTCTGAATTAAAAGTCCTCTTCAAAAGAGAAACAAATGAATTTTCATAGCAGCGATAATGAAACGTTCGGTGATTTGTTTGATCGTTTAACGAAGACGTGATTTCGCTATGTCGAAGGGATGTCGATTAATTAACCCTCTGCGGACGGAGCGCTTTGGTTGCTAAATAATTGTCGGATGTCGCACAGAGGAGCGCTTCACTGCTTTGCACTTTTTCTTGAAAGATTCAGCCGAACGATTGTCTTTGATTTGATCTGATCTGAACTGGTTCTTTTTTTCTGTTCGCCATTGATCTGATTGCGTGAATTACATGTTACAGTTTTCTATGAATCGGTGTCATGCGAGCACCGATATACGAGGACACGGTTTCCGTCTGCAAGGTATCGCAATGACAACTAGATTCCAGTCTCCCCTTCCCGGCATAAATTGTCGATTAGAGAAGAACAAGTTCTCTCTTCTGCTTCTTTCTCGTTCGTTTTTACTGACCGAACTTACACACACGTAGCCTCCCGTCGGGAGACCCTCCCTCCCCCGAATTCCTCCACCCTCTCTCTCTCTCTCTCTCTGTCCTCCACAGACACACCTGCCGACCGGAAGTAGTCGATAGACAACCACGAAAAAGTAGGCGTTTAGCTGGCTCACCGCCGCACCAAACATAAATGTAACGTGAATACAGCTCTCTGTTATTTCTACGAATTTTCTTCTTTATCACACACACACACACACAGACACATTGACACACACGGATACACGTGTCCAAACACGTCCAAACACGTTTATTGTACATACCACCCCCGTTCTCCCTCGTTCTCTGCCTTCGTGGACGCCGTTTTACCACACGATATTTTTCGGGAACTTCGTGCACGAAACACGCACGCGTAAACGCGTGTTCGATCGGATAAACAAAATTTGCTTTTTGTTGCGTCTGCAGACATATTGTTAAACCTGGGTTACGGGTACTTTTTCGAGCTGTTGCGTCACCGAGAAACAAAATCGTTTTCTATTCGCGACGGTGGAACTTTATTTATCGATGTTCGGTGACGAGGAGAAATTAATCTCTCGCGCTATAATAATAAGTCAGACTGGTGAAGATTTTATGCCAGCTCTATTAAGTGTGAATATTATTAATTTCTTCTACATCGAAGTAAAATTACATTTTTCTATATCGAAGTAAAAATACATTTTTCTACATCGAATTAAAGATAAATTCTTCTGTCATTGAAGCATAGAAACGAAGTTAAATAATTAAACATGCGTATACTCTTTCACGTAGAAACCCCCACAACCTCAACACCGTTTCCATCGATTCCGATTTCGTTTACATACGCATCTGCATCTTCCGCATTTTTCTTATTCTTCTTCTACACGTTTCTATATTCTCGTCTCTTTTACCTCGTAATTTTCTACTCGACCCCCTTTTGTCTGCTCCGTCACAAGTTTATATCTCACCGGTACACACACCCCCTGCCCCCAATGTTCCTCTTCTCTCTTTTTTTATCCTTTTTTTTCTCTCTCTCCACGCAACGAATCGCCGGAAGAATCATTCGGATACCGTTCCAAGCGTTCGCAGCATCAACGACGATGCCCGTGATCCGTCCCCAAAGGGTTAAATCTGTTCCGCTCGATGAATGTCACACGCCCCACGATGACTAGAAATCTGTTCACCCGTGCACCATGGACCCTCGAACGTCGATCGGCGAACGCTGCCGTCATTTTCACCTCTTAATGAACGACTGAAACGATGATCCAATTGTTATTTACATTATTTTAGATATTCTGAGATTTATGATCAGTAAACTGCGCGTCGTGCGTAAGAGGTTAACGAGCATAATTAATAGATCATAGACCTCCATGAAAAATAAAAATCTCAGTCAATTATATTTACAATTATATCTTAGTTAAATTCACTTTCACCTCGCAGTTCAATAATTGCTATTCGATAAATTAATTAAAAACTCCGCAAATCATAGTAGCGAAATATTATTATATACTATAATATAAACATTCGATGCACCGAAGAACAAAACAGGTGAAAATGATCGTCAGCGACCGCTGGCCAAGGGTTAGCCCCCCAGCCCCCCTCACCGCCCTCCCAGATCAGCGATTGATTAACAAAACTATGATTCGTCGGTTCCAGGTTCCATAGGCCATGACAATTGCAATGTGTTGAGGTGCTACAGTGTGGTGCGGGTATAGGTGAAGGTGCAGTGTGGTGGCCTCGCGTCGAGGCTGGATAAAAAGAAAGAATAAAAAAGTAAAGTCGGGTATCGCGCGCGTTGTTTCCGCGGGAATGGATAAACGCCCGCGAGGAAATAACGCGCTGCGGCGGCGGCGGCGGCAAGGTTCACTTCAGCCGTCACAACGGCGGAGGGCTTTCTCTCTTTTTTTTTTCACGTTGCTGTCATTCGCCGTCGACGTTCATCGTTTCACCGTATCATCGCCGGATTCACACCGTCGTCCGTCGTCGGCGCGCCGACGACGCGCCGCGTCGCTTCAAGATTGTGATAAGGGTGGACCGCCCTCTACTCCCCTGAACCCTAAATCAATCGAGGCGGCCCACCGGACGATTGTCGTCGTCGAGGAAGCTCGTTCGCTGCCGCGACGCGCCTGCCACTTTTCCGAGAGGCTACTCTGTCTGTTGGACGTTTAGCGTACTTCCTAAACGGCTGTCGCATTCACGCGGAATCCGCGAGCCGCGACTTCTCCGTTGTCGACGAGATCAGAGAGCGGATAAATTATCCCGGGGCACCGAAAATCGACGAGGACGCGCGTATCGGGATTATTCGCTTTATTTAGTAAAAGTCCACGATTGGACTGTGTATAAAAAAAGGCCGATAAATTCTGTTTAAAAGCGATTATTTCACGAAAATTAATTATACAAGAATTTTTTAAGTTTAAGCAATCATTTCACGGAAATTAATTACACAGGAATTTGTTAAGCTATTCAGAATTTTTTAAGGACCTGTCATGTTGCGAGCTGAGAATAGCGTGCGATATTTTAACATAACCACTGGTCGGAATCGACCGAAAGCGTTTCCAACTGTAAATTAACCAATTATTTCGAACGTATCTCTTTCCGGCAATTAATAATCCTCCTTCGTCGAAGCTTAGTCGAAGAACGCTTCTCGTGTTCCGAGCTCGTTACAGCAGCGTGTCTGACATAGCGCGGCGGTATCGAGCGTTTTCGCTGCTGCTACGGTTTCCGATTGCGCGCGTTTAGTTGTAACAATGGGGTCGCGCGAAACAGTTCCGACGATTGGCCATTTAGGGGCGCGGAGAATCGCTGGCAGCGGATTCTCGGGATCATTAAATCCCGGGAGCGAGGACTACGGGGAGAATGGGAACGCCGAAAGGGTAGATCGACGAGCTAGAAATCTGTTGTCGCGATTAACGAAGGCGACGCGATTGCTCGAGCGGAATCGTCGCGGAATATATAATATACGATCAGTTAGAAAAAACAGCGGCGCGGAAAATGGCCGCACTCTAATTAATAAACGCGCGCGCGCGCGGACGAGCTTCCACAAGGATATGTAAAAAAAAAACACACCGTCTCGTTCTCGCCATCGAAGCTAGCTCATCGTCAGTGTCACCAAGGCATCATCGCCCTTCTGTATACGTAATACGATCTTCGCGGATTTTAACCCTTTACCGTTCGTGTGACACGTCTTGTGAATATATCTGTTGCGAAAATACTCTGAGAGAGGGAGAGAGAGAGAGAGAGAGCGCGTAGCCGAAGACAGCGAGAGACCGTCTAATTAAAGGAGATATGGGTGCCGGGACAACCGAGCGATATGGAAGACGGAGGGGGGGTTGTGAAATTTCAGTTCCGTTGTGTCTCCGTTACGAGGATTCGAGACTATTTTTATGCGTTGACGTTATCTTCGTTTCGAGAGAATAGAACATAAAAGCGCAACGATGCTTCGACTTTCGCCGACCGCTGCAATGTGATTTAACGATAAGTGCGGCGGTGCGCACGCGATTTCCAGCCGATTTCGGCTCGCGTCGACGTTTCTCGGCGGTTGATTGTTCGTTCGCGGGCGCGGGGAGGGCCGGGATTCAATGACAATCTTGCTCGAGTCGACAAGAATATGAATTTTTTCCTTTACTGCCAGGTGTGGTCGCTCTTTTCGGCTGTCTCTCTCTTCTTGCTCTCTACCTCCCCCTTCTCTCTTTCTCTCTCTCTCTCTCCCTCTCTCTCTCTCTCTCTATCTCTTACTTTTGCGGAGCTGCCTTGCGGAGCGGACACTCATCGACTATTGTAAAGATAAATTGAAATTAATATGGGAGAAACGAACAAGTATAATGGAAACTAAATAGACGCTCGATTGACCGGCGAAAAGTAGGCAGGGATATGCGTTCGTCGTGCAGTTACGCGACACCTTTGTACAGGAGTATACATAGCGCGTACCTTTAGCGATTATTATTATTTTTATTATTATGATTATTGTCATTATTATTATTTCTATTATTATTATTATTTTTATTATTACAATTATTATTATTATTATTATTATCGTTATCGCGGATCGCTGGGATGCGCGATCCTCGCTCGCTTCGATCGCGGAGGAGTCGTCGATCGGTCAGAAATCATTGGGGACAGTACGATAAACCATGACTGAACGACGGAGTTGTTTTAAACTATCGCACGATTGTAAAAATAATTTTTAAAGTACCAGCAAGCTTTAATACAATTTTATTTCCCTAAACTTTTGACTCTTATTCGGTGATTATCGATTCAGTGCTGTTCTTGCGTCAAATAATTTTCTAGAATTTATATCCTGTAATGTTAAATAAATGAACGGACAGAGTCCACGGAAGCTGGATTCAAGGGGGGGAATCATTTTGCTATCAAAGACCTCGCCGTCGACGAAAAGCAGAACAGCGGCGAGCGCGAGTGACGCTTGCGAAGCCTGATGATTTCCGTGCTCCGAACATCCATTACGCTTCGCAAACACGTTCGGGGCGAGTCTAACAAGTGTAAGCAAACTGTTCTTCGCGGTTTTACCGCGGCGAGTCTCTTGATGGAGGAAATATTCCACTCGTCCGGCTTCCGCGCAGGAATCAAACAACGCAGCGGCCCGCGCGCGATTATTTAAAAAAAACCGTGGAGCATCGAGGTCGAGAAATGATCTACTTTATTAATTAATCGACGCGCGCCTGGATCGTTGCAAACCGTGTGTCTCGGTGTCGCGAAGAACAGCGCCAGGTGATCGCGATCGCCGACTTCTTCCGTGTCGAAGTTAATCAAAAGAAACGCGAGTCCGAAACGGAAAAAGAGTTTCGCGTCGGAAAAAAAAGCGGCGCGCGAGCGGATCGGTTCTCCTCTTCTAAATAGGTAGTGTATAGTTTTAACGAGCGTCCAATGCTGCGGGCGGATCCGATGATCGATCGATCCTCCTCGCAACTCGCCGGCGAACTCAGCTGTTCGATATCTAAAGCCAATCGGGAAAAGAAGAAACATAACGCGTTATGATTCGTCGACGGACTGCGGATCTTTGTTGCGAGCGTGACTCTTTCATAGGAACGTATGAATTCGAAAGAAAGTGGCGGTTCGATCGACTATTAAATCGAATAAAAACCTCGTCGACGAGCTACGCGTTTTTACAAAGTGATCGACACTAGCGTTGTTGTTGTTTTCGAAATTGTTATTTAATTCGTGATCGTTTATCCTTGTTAATAGTTTCGTATTGTCCGGTCGGTGTTGATTTTATTACAAATTCGTCAGTTTTGTACATAATTCGGCCACGAGTAAAGCGCGTGTCACTGTATGAATGTTGAGGACGCAATAAAAGGAATACTTGCAACGAAGACGCAATCGAATTTCGACCCTTTCGTGACGAATCTTTCTTAACGATACGCGCAGCGATTTCTACGTTCGATAGAAAATTACAATATTTGATACGAATGTTATTATACCAGAAACATGTCTGTAAAGCACTTAATATTGCGGTGGACAAAATCGAATATATTATTACTGTCTAAAGGAATGAGCTGAATGAAATATTCGCACACCCCGGCAATCACGATGTCTCGCCGCTCTCAAAGGGGTTGTTGAACGAAGCGAGCAACGATCTCGCAGTTGGATCCGCGGTCCGCCGTCGAGCGTGAACAAGCATTTTTACTCCGCCGAGTTCCAGGCAGCAATCGTCTGTACACTGTAAATAGGGAAAATTGTTTATTCGTCAGTCGACGACCATAACTGCAAGGGCGTGGGAGAGAGAGCGCGACGGTAAGGGGGGGGGAGGTTTTCTCGTAGCGTGTCTCTCTCGTAAACGTTGGTCGAGCGCCGTGGCTACCGTGTAGTCGAACGAATTGTAATCGATTTTCTCCGGGATCGCGTGCTCTATTTGCGAGACCTGTGCGCCTGTTTACGCGAGTCGCCCGAGCCTCCTGGCTTCGCCTAAGAGACCCGGAGGGTCGCGCGCGATGGAGATCCCACGGGGAGGAAATATTTTAGGCGAGGATGAAAGGGAGAGACAAAATGCGAAAAACAACGACGGGAAAGAGAACGCCGTCGAGACGCTGTCAACGCTGCTATCGTCGCGTTCCCTTTTTTTCTCGTCGTTCGTCCTGCTTCTGCACGCGATCTCCGCCATTGTTCGTCGCGAGATGGACCGGCGCGAGACAAAGAGAGAGAGAGAGAGAGAAACGAGCGCCCGCGACTGTAAATATTTCTCTTCGGGGCGACCAATCGCTAGCCGCGAACGAATGCTTATACATATTGAACTCTAGGCAAACAAAAAAACGAAAGAGAGCTGCGTCGTAGGGAGGAAACTGAAACGACACGTCGTATACATATATAAATATTATACATATATACATATAGATATGTTATATATAATATATATACATATAAAAACAGCACCGTATATATATGTATATGTATATTATATATAAATATTATATCGAGCCGTACAAGCAGTATGTGCGTTTTCCAGCACAGATAGTTGGTATTTTGTGTACAAATCGACGAGAACGAAGACGAGCAGGGAGGCGAAACTGCCGAACGATCCTCGGATGGCCGAGCGAAACAGTACGGAGTCTATTTTGTTGGGAAATGCACGCTTCGAGTGCCGCGTATGCTCAGGTGTTAGATTTTCGACACGCAAATTGTACATCGCGCAGCCTCTTCTATCGCAACGGTATTATTCTAGCGACGCGGTTTCTATCGGTCTCGTCGCTCTCTTTGCACTGTTTCGTTCGTCGATCACAGACGAGGAGACGTCGGACAATTTCGGAATCCACGATGATTAAAGCGCGCGTGTGGCGCGACGAAATCAATGGCGGCGCCGAAGCGCCCGAATTTTGTGGATCGCTCGCGACGGGGACGCGACGATCTCGAGCGGATCGGAGGCGCGTCGAGAGCTGTATGCGGAAAGGATCTAATCAAATTTCTTACCGATCCCGTGCCAGCTTGCCTCGACTGCTTCCGATTCGGCCTCGAACCGTTCCGCGGTCCGCCGGCTCGGCGAACGCGTTCCGTGAAACGTCGACCGCGTGGTTGAAAAAGCTGAAATTATTCGTAATAGCGTGAATTCGATCGGACAGGAAGTTTATTTGACCGTCGAGACGTTTTATGCACATTTATGAAATATATATATATAGAATTTTACTTACCTTGGTTTCAATATTTCTCTGTTGTAAATTTTACTAAATTAGCGTCGCCTGCAAAAAGACAGTGCAAAGTGTATTGGGTTATACAATTACTGAGAAAGGAACGTTCAAAATCGATGTTATTTCAGAAAAGGTATTTGTTATAAAATGACGAATGTATTCGTCGATTTACGAAGTTAATTAATGGAACGAAAATTTCGTTGTGCTTGATAGTTTTATTTGTCTGATTAAAATTCATGTGCAACCTTTAAGGAAATGATCTAAATCCGGGGAAGAAAAATTGTATCTCTGCTAATTTGTATGACAGCGATTTGGAAATTAAACTGTTTCCAAGGCAAGTGACTTATTGTCGTAGATTTTGTGGATAGCAAAGTTGATCAAATTGTAAAGAATTTGCGCTAAAGCGCGATCAGCCGAACTTGTACTCGCGAGAGACCGATTCAACCCTAATTCACTGCACAGCACACATTCGCGACGAATCTCGGCGCGCTTCGACACCCTCTCAGAAAGCAGACGATCAAAATACCTACAACGAGAATTGAAAGAGAATCGAATCCTCCGCGGCGTAAAATTATGCGAACGAGCCAGCGGAAATCGTTTCACGGGACGCGAGGATCGAGCAATGGTTGTCCGCGGGGCAACAAAGTCAGGCTGTAAAAAAAGAAATTGTCGCCGGCCGTGCAAAACACGGACGATTCTACTTGTATCATAATAATCTTACGATAGCGCTATTATAAACAATAACGACAGTAACAAACAATAAGGTAACATGTAATTTAAGGGAGCGCCAAGAGAGAGAAAGTGCGTAAGAATGCAAGCGAGAATGGAAGAATGCAAGAGTGACGACGAGAACAAAAAAAATAACGCGACGAGTGCTCGCGAGAGTTATAGTGATCTGTTTGTCACTAAACAGAAGCAGAGCTGGTCGAGCTTTTCAGCCGACGGTCTCGCGATCTTCTCGGCTCGGCGCCGCGAATAGTCGTCGTCGATTTATGCAGACATAAGTTTGACATAACCTCAACTTATGCAGATATAAGTCTGACATAATTTTGACTTGTGCAGACATAAGTTTGACGTAACCTCGACTTATGCAGACTAAGTTTGACGTAACCTCGACTTATGCAGACTAAGTTTGACATAACCTCGACTTATGCAGACATTAGGAACGAAGGGATGAAAGGGGGAGAAGCGGCGATTGACGGAGAGATAGAGAGAGAGAGAAGAGTCGCGAGACCGTCCGCTGCGGCCAGCCCGACCGATTTTTACCAAAACAGCTCCGCGGTTCGCGGAGCGGAGACAGTGAAGATTAGACGTAATAACGAAATTTCGTTCTGTTTTGTAAACGAAATCGAAGCGCGCGCCCGGGCCCGGTCCGCCGTTCGACGGCCGCAGATCGCCGTCGGGGAGATCGGCCGGGATCACGGACGGCGAAATTTAGGGGACGAGAAACGCGGTTTGCGAGCGATCGGTGCCATCCTTCTACGTTAGTTTCAATCTCACCTCTGTATTTATGGTTGTTCAGCAGTTTCATTCGCCGATCTTCCGTTTTTCGTAATCGACGCGCGATTTCGACTTTCAACAATTTGCCTACCGGCTCGACGATATTTTAAACATTTAAACTGCCAATCTGACGAACTCAAAAGCTCCCTGGAATCGAACTCGTTTGTTTCAACACTTGTCCTAACACGGTCTCTTCTCGCCGGTCCGTAATTCAATCCTAGAAACAAGGGGGAGATATATATTTATCGTGTGCCAACGTTTACTTTAATGCTCAAATTGAATTTTCACGTGTCTCTTAGGAATAGTTGTGTACGAAGGATCCTTCGGCTCTGTCACGTTCGTGGTTTTACAGCGAACACGATAGCAAAATGTAATTACAATCGGAGGGGGAAGACGCGATTTAACAAGCCGGATCTTTCATTCGAGAAACGAGCGAGCGACGAGGGTTAATGAAAAAAAAAAAAAGGAAAGTTTTCCAGCTGAACTTGGCAGTGGATGCGTTAAATCAAAGTTCGCGATCTTCGAGGGAAGCTGACCGGTAGGCAAAGCGTCGGCCGATTCGCGGCCACGTCAGCCGGGAATAACGCGCGACCGTATTCGCGTCCACGTCCATGGCCGATAATTATTTATTGTATCGTTCTTGGGGGGGAATAGTCGCGCGAATCGCAACGTCGATGTTTCCGCGTGAATTCGACGGTGGATTCGTAATTCGATCCGGGGATGACGATCGAGCAGCGGTCGATCGCAGACGCGTCGCTCGGTTACACGTGAACTCGGAGAGGTGTGCGTTGTATTATATTATCGAGAAAGATATCGGGAGACCCTCTTTAAGTGTAAGAATAATAATGTATATATATATAATTATTATTATACCGTCAGAAAGAAGTGAAACAAGCGAACAGAGACATACACACACACGCGTACACACACCTACAAAACAAAGGTACACGAGAACACTGCGCGCGCGCACACATAGGACACGATTCGATCGCGCGAGCACGCGCACCAGATCGGCGATCAAAGCTGATCCGCGAGCGATGAAAATTGCGAGAAAGGAGAAAGGAGAAATCGAGACGAAATTAACGAAAGACGTGAGGCGACGCGGATCCAAAGGGGAAAAAAAAAACAGACGCGCGGAAATGATCGCGCGCGCGCGCGCGATGGGTCCGCGTCGGTTTATCGAGAAAGGGGTGGAGCTACGTAGATGCGAAACGAAACGAAAGAATGGAAATGCGATTTGGGGCTGGGGGGGGGGGGGGGGGGGGGGGGGGGGGGCGAAAAACCGGACAAAAAACCAGAAAAAATACGGCTGCGTTTTATTCGATCCAGATCCGTTCTGTTTTCTTTTCTCCTATTTTTCTTTTTTTGTTGTTAGTTTGTACGCACTACGATTTATCGCAATTTATTGTATTATCGATGAAATACTGTAACAAAAATACTGTTAACTATTCTTAAAGAAATTAAAACTTTTGTAAACTGAGAAACACCATTGTTCTTTCATTTGTTGTTCCTTTGGCTATACAAGAGTGGTTAAATTGTTGTTGATACGAACTGTTTCTATTTTTTCATAATTCACGAGTAATAATTAGATTAAATGTATGGTTAGATTGAGATTAAAGTAGATTAAAAATTGTACTTGTAATTAAAGTTTGCTGACGTTGGCGGAGACAAGTGAAACACCCTGTAGAAACACCCTTGATGTCCCCATAATACTAAAGAACCTGGAAAAACATCACAGAATTAAATCTGAATCTAGTAAGTCACCATATAATATTCCTAACATTTTAACAACATTAAGAATAGATAATAAAAAAAGGCCGTCCACTTAGATTGCTCGTAATATATTTTCGTTCGCGATAAAATACATTTCACAGGCTCTGTTTTGCACATCGCAAGCCGAAGGAAGGTTGAGAATATTTCCTCTTGCACATCGAAAGCCGCTGAAATTGCAACATTGTTCCGATCGTAACACCTGATCGTGGCTAAGTATAGTTCGAGCGGCTAGAAGACTCATGGAAATCAGATCTCTCATTAAATAATGTACGCAAAATATAGGATACTCTCTCTCTCTCTCTCTCTCTTGTTGTACGAATAAAATGGATGGCATCGGGGGGTTGCTTGACGAGCAACAAAGTTTCCAAGCGGGTTGCTGCCTTGCTTCAGTCCATTGTTCGATACGTTGATTCGATATAATATCGCAGCTGAAACATCAAAAATTGAAAAGACTAGCTCTGCCGGTGAGATCATCGCGCGTCTGCGCGGGAGATGCTGTCCCCTAGGGATGCGTCGAAGCCCGAGAATTCCTTGGCCATGCTCTCCTGATCGTCCTGGATCCTTCTCCCTAGCAGTTGGAATGGCGAGTCCTGTAATTCAAGGGAAACTCTATGGTCCTTGGAAGCGCCCCTTTGTCTTATTATTATATTGTCGAGGGTTTTCTTAATGTCTGTCTTGAAATATTAATAATTATTATACTGTATATTTTTAGGTAGCATAAACATTTTTAACAATCTGGAAATAAACAGCTGAGATCATTTAAAGCAACTTTTTCCTTTACAAAAATATTCTCCGAAGCATCGTTAACGACGAAACGTTAACGAGTTATCAACGAAAAACAGTGACGAATGGGAGATGAGCTAGGCGCCGCCCACTCGTAGACTCAGCCGCGTCGCGTCAGCCGAGCGCGCCTCTCATTGGTCACTCTTTTTCGTTAATAACTAATAAACGACGTCTCGTAGAACATTTTTGTAAAGGAAAAAGTTTCTTGAAATGACCTGAGGAACAGTGTGCAAATCGTGGAATAATATAAAAAGATAATGCATCAAACCTTCTTCTTCATGAAGCTCTGCAGATCATGGCCCATGAAGAACGCGATCCTCTGCAGCCCGAAAAGCGATCTCAGCCTGAGGCTTGGATCCGGCTGCAGCAGCCGCTTCAGCAGATCCTTGGCCGCGGCAGAGATCGTTTCCGCGTTCGGCGGAAGCGTGCCGGGCGCAGCATAATTCGTGCCTCTGTCCTCTGGCAACAGTTCGCTGATCGCTCCGGCCGGGTACTGCAACAACAAACCGGGTGACGTAACCCGTGAGAAATGGCTGGTCCCCGATCGAGTCATCGATCATCGACGCCGATCGATCGCGGCGCAACATAGAGAAGCGTGTCGACGATCGACCGACGCGAGAAAAAATCGCTGCGACGGGAATGAGGTCCGGGACTCTTGGCTCAAGGCTCCCGCAAGGCAGATTCTATGGAAGACCGGACGGGGCAATTTTATGGCGTCGATTAAACTGTCTGGCACGCTTCGTCGCAGGCGTCAGGGTAAATGACAATCATCGGGTAAATCGACGCCGGTGCGATAATTGGTAATTCCGTTGCGGTTCTAGGAAATTTCTCTTATCGAGTGCAACGGGGGAAAGGTCCGATGGAATGCAGCCGCGACGGTGTCTTGACATTGAGGGAATCAAGATGGCGCGCGCCGTCGCAGCGATAATTGATTAGCAATGCAGAAGTGTAGGATACGGTGATTGACAATTAAATGACTTTTATTTGCGGGCTTATACGGCGGAGCAGGGTTTTATTGTTATTTAAATTGAATGATTTGAACTGCGATTATCGTTGCCTTATCGACGACGCTTGTCAGAGATTTCATAGGCATTACGATTCTAGCAATTTTTTAATAACTGATAAAATAACCTTTATTCGCAAGACGCTGGAGAAACGTCGTGTAACATTCGTGAGCAACAATTTTTTATTCATTGGATCGCACTTAAAATCGTCGCTAAAAATGCTGAAATAGTTAGAATTTAATAATCCTTATTAGGTTCCTCTAATAGGGATATCAAGCCGCCAAATTATTTAATTTCAATGTTTCACATTGAATTTCAACTTGTTATTATCATAATAGGTTATCTAAGCGTTAAAACGACTGCGATCGGACGCGATAAGGGGCGCCGAAGGGAAACTTTCAACTCGTCTTTTTTATTCACGAAGGGGTTGTGTGCTCCCGTGCGAAAATGAGCGGCGCGGTTCGCCGACCAATTAACAATCCCTCGCGCAGCCATAAGAGCGGCTGCACTCGAGGCCCCCGGACGTGTGGGCCCCCGGTTCGAGCCGACGCTCGGCGTCTCTTCCCCGGTGTATTCTGTCCATAAATATTTGTTTTTACGAGTGGGAAGGTCGGCGGACTAGGAGAAGCTATTACCGATGTGGATTCTAGTCTGTCCTAGGTGGTCGTAGAGCGACGGACGGCGCGAGCCGCTCAGGTGCGCGCCGGTATATACCTGCGGAGGGTCAACGGCCACTCGCGACCCTCAACCTATTCGCTTCTCGTTCGTATCCCTCGAGCGTGTGCCGCGACCTCGCGCGCGATCGCTTCCACCGGCGGATTTCTTTGTCCTCGTCTAGTCATTTTCATTCCTCCTCTAGCCGACGGATTCCATTTGCGCGCCGCTATCTCGACGATCCGTCATTTCTTTCCTTCTTTTTCTTTTATTTTATTTTTATAGCGACCGGCTGTTGCGCCGATTTCGGTTTGCGCTACCGGAGTCGCATAACTCGCCGCTGCATCGTTTATCAGGCAGTATTATACCTCGTACTATGGCCAACATATTTTCGCTCATTTCGAGAGATTAAATTATTTATTGACCGTCTTTTGTAATTTACGAGGCCACGTTAGTGTCAGTCTTCATTTATCTCGATATATTCGTGATTAAATGTGATTAAAATTAAAAAGCATTTAAACTCTCTTTAATATGGATTTTTTAATATTCATTGCATATTTCAGGTTCGTGGTTATTTTTTAACAATTACTGATTAAAAAAATATAAGCGAGGTAGAAGATAATAATTAATAAGACTGCTCCCCTCGAATGCGCTACTGTGAGTAATTAAATAAATAAATGAATAGCTAACTAACTAAACTAACTAAATAACTAACTAAATAATTTTCAGCGATCATCGTCCAAGCAACTGAGGAATGGCAAATTTTTCAAATGGCTGTTTATCTCCACGGAATTAATAACTTGTTCGTTAAGTTTTTCTCGTTCGTCTCTCTGTCGAGAATTCGATACAATAAACGGTCGACGATGATGAACGGCGCGTCACTTTTGCAGGCGATTACAACCGGTCGAGCAAAAAGGAGAAAAAGAAAAGAAACGGATGAAATATAGCGGGGCAGAGGAGATTAATCAAAAAGTTCCTTGATCCCAGTAATTAGCGCGCAACATCGGCGTACAGCATCTGCGAAATTTGCATCGGCGATTCTCTATCTCCGATTCCCAGAAGCGGCGTCCGCAATTAACATCCTTGAGAATCCCCCGTCGATAATCGCGTCGCGGAGAGTTCCTAAATCATTGTTTACTGGCGCCGATCAAGGGAAATGGGGGGATAGAAGTGTATACAGGGTGTAAGAAAATTATTGCAACTAAGGGAAATGAAAGGGTTCCTCGGGGCATAATTTGGGGGCAATAATTTTTTCCTTGGCGAAAATGTGATTTGGGGATTTGTTGATGAGTTATTAATAAAAAACGGTAGCCAATGAGAGAGAGAGAGATTTTATACAAGGCGTGCTTGTCATTAAATAATTACAAGTTTGTTACGAGATTTGACCCGATAGCCGAAGAACTGTATTTTATTTCGATTTAAAAGAAATTAATAATATCCATATTTAAAAAATCTTTTCAATTATTTTTACCACTCGTCTGACTCGTTATTATAGTACGAAAGGGTTAAGGAGGTCAGCCCTGTTTTCCTAGATCGAACACAGCCGCGTATAATACTGGTTCCGAAGACGAGTTCGACGACCTGTAACATCAACTTCTCCAAGGTCAGCCGGATCGTATCTACCACCTACAACCCTTAATTTGTTTGCCAACACTCTGTCGTTTCCATTTCCAATTAACACTAATCACCAACAAAAATGTCTGTCAAGGTTGTAATAAATAAACGAGTAAAAGTCAACGATCCAATGGAATCTTTCGCCAATCTTAAAACAAGAAACCTCCAACTAATTAATCGAATAAATTAGTTTATTTATAAATGTAAAGTATGTTAGTGACTTTTAGAGAAAGATGCGTTTATAGACGGTACACCCGGTATAATAAAAGATCATTCGCCGCAGCAAACGAGACGTATTCCAATTCGATCCCGGCGGGAACCTTGACCGAGGATAACGGTACAGCACGATCATTACGAGATCGTAGATAGATCTTTCTCAGCTATTTAGCGGCTGTGCCGGTGTAGTGGTAGCCGGGGTCTGTTCTGCATAGCCGGTCGAACGGATTCGGAGGATGACGAAATGGTCCGCGGTGATCGGCTTGTCTACGGCACTGATCTACGGGCCGATGATCCTCGATTTCTTTTTCTGGTAACAGTACCTTGATAAATAGACGGGGATCGGATTACTGTTTTGATCCTTTCGCCCGCGGCCTAGAAAGACCTCCGTTCGAGACAAAGAGCAGGGAATTCTTTCGAGTCGACAGCTTCGATGTTTACTGTTAACCCTTTCGGGACGAATACCGTAGTCGACGTATTTAGGACTAATATCTTATTGCAGAAGTTGCAGCGAATATTATAATTTAATTATGCAGCGAGTGATCGAGAACATTGCTGCTTTGACTATTAAGGGTTATTAATAATATTAAATATTCTTTTTAATATATTCGAAATAATTTTATTTCCTTTTTCTCATTTTACTGCAAAAATTCCACTATTTTAGGTTACTTTGGATGGAGTAAAAGTAGAAATTCCGTTATTTCTTGTTGCTTCGTGTATTTATAATTTATTCGTAACGGTGAAACTTTTGTCGATTGAATAAAGTAATAATAAAAATTGGATAGATATATTCTTCGCTTTTACTATGATTTAGATTTTCGATAGATAATGTAGTCTTTTTATGCCAAGGTTCTGATGGCAACCAATAATTAGCTATCTATTATCGAGGTATTATTATATAATTTTTTAAATATCAAATGCCTCTCGCGATTAATAAGACAGATAAAGTAGATAGAGTAAATACCGATTAATGCCGATATTATGGAAATATAAAAATGTTCACAGCTGGTCAGTAAAGTGTTAAGAAATATTGTTATCACTTCGAAGCATTATTATTCTAAAAACCAGCAATATTATTAACAACCAAAGATTCGAGAATATAATTTAAATATTCCAAAACATTTCGTCCCTCATCAGAATTTGATATCTCACTTCTAAGTAAATTTAATTAATTCTTAACTTCGCTTCTTCCAATAAAAATTTAAGCTATTTCGAGTGAACCTGACGAAAGGAATTTTCAAGTAAATTTTACGCTTCGGAATTCGCTTCCGCGATTTGCAAATCGATTGAAAACACTTCGCCTCGCGCGAACAGTTGTGTCGCGAGACTTCACCGAAGTGCTCGAAGAGTTTTCGAAGTCAAGGTACCGTGCCCGTAAAGTGTTTAAAGTACCGAAGAAGAGAAAGAGAGAAAGAGAGAGAGAGAAAGAGAGAAAGAGAGAAAGAGAGAGAGAGAGAAAGAGAGAGAGAGAGAGAAAGAGAGAACCAAGAAAGCTGCCCGACGCGTTCCATCGAGGTGGAAAATCCAGCGACAACTTCGAGGCAAATAAAGAAAATTCACGGCGGTCGGCCGTACGCTTCCGCGAAGTCTATCTTCATGGCCACTTCGCTCTTCGCGCTGGTCGTGTTCGGCCGGTCGTCTCGAGACGCGAAAAATGGCGGCCGTTGAACCCGCGGCGCCGCTTCTCGAAACGACATTTTTTCCCTCCTCCCTCTGGCCGGCTGCCTATACGAAAACGCGAATAAAAAACGAGCCGGAAATATTCAATGCCGATACCTCGGACACGAACGTGCGCCCATGGACTCCTCTCTCTCTCTCTTCCTCTCTATGTCTCTATGTCTCTCTCGGCTAGGCCGGCTAATTGCTGAGCAAACCGAGTTCTTCGGCTAAATTCAGCGACGTTCGTTAGCACCGCGCGCTTTCGCTTCGCTAAAATATTTCTTGTACTTAGCCACCCTTCGGCACCGTCGAAGACGATTTTCAATTTTTCGAAAACCGCGAGAAGATGAGACTTAAACTCCTTTCTCAGTTTCTATGAAATTGCTTTTATAGAAGCAGAGATCTTTTTGGTATCGATTTCAGAGGAATTGTTATATAGTTGATTAATTATATTGATTGATAGGCAATGATTGCTTGGGATGTAATTGTGGATAGATTCTGCTTCCATGAAGATCCTTTCTAATAATTATGAAGTATTAATATAATAGTAAGTGTTAAATAATAGGCCAATAGGTTAGGTAGTAATAATTCTTTAGTTGCTTTGTGCCTAGGATTGCGTATCATTGAATTAATAGAGCGATTATTCAGATTAATTATTGATTATAAAGAATATTGGGTTTTAATAAAATGTATGGTGAAATTGTTCAAAGACTGAGATAATTTATATAATAATTATTGTTTATAAAATTGCAATGTACGATCGCGAAATAGTGTGTCTGAAGCAATAGACTGCGCGTCTTACTTCGGAGACTTCAATGCGTGATGTGCGCTGTTTTTGCCATTTGATCTCCATAAAAGCTATTACTATCCACAGAAGCCATTACTATCCATAAGAACTATTATTATCCATAGAAGCCGTTACTATCCTCCAAAAATTAAAAAATAAAATAAAATAAATCATAGAAGCCGCTAACAAATTTTAAAAAATATTGTACTTTCAACTCTCGTCTCTCTAGTTATATTTCTATCAAGTTTATTAATTCAACCGACCACAATTTTTATCAACTTTGAAACACACCCCTCGTTAACAATTCCACCCTCTTACCTCTGTAAATAAAAAAAAATCTAAAATATTTTTAAAACAAAATAAACAGCGTCAGAAATTGAAAAATCGATCTCGATGCAACAATAATAGCCGCACAATTAAACCAAAAGAGTATTGCGGTCACGGGAGGTCTGACGCCGTGCAGAAAACAATGGTGAGAACCGCCGCGGAGGAAACGCGCGATTTCTGGACACCGAGAGAGTGCTTGAAACTAAGACGCGGTTTCCTGCCGCGCGCTCGGGTTCGTCCGTTGCCATAATCGCGGGCTCCTCTTAGCCGGCAGCGTTTCCTGGGGAACGAGACTGTCGCCGCGGGATCTCCGTTTTCACGCGAAACGCTCCGCAAAGGCTCGTCGCCGACGTGGAGGTTTTCCTTGCGGAACGCGGACGGTTTTTCTTTCGCTCTGATGATCTCGCGGCGAGGACTTTTCACAGACCATCGCCAATTTTTCTTTCAGAATTTTCGCGGCGAGGAACCGCGACCAATTTTTCCGTGAGAATTTTCACGGCGAGGAACCATAACCAATTTTCACGGCGAGGATCCATAACCAATTTTCACGGCGAGGATCCATAACCAATTTCCCCGTGAGAATTTTCGCGGCGAGGAACCACGGCCAATTTCCCCCGTGAGAATTTTCGCGGCGAGGAACCGCTCGGCTGAAAATCGCGGCGAGGGTGAAACAGTGATCGCGAAACACTTTCCTCTACGGGGGCGTTGCTTCTCTCGCGTTTCCTGCGATTAGCGTGCTTTACATTAGAGCGTAATTGGGCTAAATTATAGATCGGCCGCTGTTGTTTCGCGTTTTATAGCTGCGGCGAGAGAGAGCCTTTTATTTGCGCTCGACAGCTATTTGTTCGGATGCAACGGAGCACTGCGCTACGGTGCTTTTAATTCGCAATTTCTACGTGGTTTCGGGTTTCTAACGCTGCATCGATTAATTGTAGGGTAACATTTTTATATTTTTATAACATTAGGGTTAAACAGTATTTATTTTGTTCTCACTTAATTCATATAATATTTAAGAATTTATATGATAATTTTATAGAGCTTAAGAGAACTTACAGAGATGAGATACATAGATAAATATTAAAAAAATTATATAATAATTTTATAGAGATTGAGAGAGCTTATAAATATGATATACATAAACCAATTGTCGGTTGCCATAGTAAAAAGCCGATTTGTGGGCTATCAATCGATAAAGAGTTAACGAGTTACAGCAACGATTCTATCGTCAATTTGACGAACAGAAATTTACTTAAATTTACAAAATATACTGTTATTGGACGTAGAAATTGAAGAAACGATTTCAGCAACGAAACGCGAAGAAATGCATGCATTTCAAGCTTCTCAAATTTTGCGTACAATTTTAATAGACTTTGTTCATTCGCGTGTATTTATTTTGGGAAGAGATTTCGAGGAGAGATTTTGAGGAGAGATTTTTAGAAGAGATTTTGAGAAGAGATTTCGAGGACTTTAAAATCGTCAATGGAATTGATCATTTCGATTTTCCCCGTTTCTGGTGAATGAAAATTTGTCTCGACGAGCGTCGGATCCGCGGCATTGACCATTTTGCGATGCGTAACGATGCATCGAATCCGCGACGAGCGGATGTCACGGAACGAAGAGGAAACCCGAAGATAGACTGAGCGCGTGTCTTATGTCTGCAATCGCGGCAGCGGTCTCGTATTTTCACGCGCGCCGTTCGCCTCATTTATTTCCATTACCATTAGCCATCAGCCGACCGCTGACGAATGTCCCGCGCACGAGGAGAAACGTCAACCGGCTATTTTTATGGCTTTATTCCAGAAAAAAAACGAGCCGAGTGACACAACTCGCGCCTGAAAGAAAAAAAAAACTTGCAACAACCGTAATTATTTTATCAAACTCTTTGATACAATTGTACTTCTTTTTAAGATCCTAAAATAATTTTATAAACATATTCCGTCGAATAAAAACGAAAAAATATACGAGAAATATAAATATTTGTCAGGATTTTTCAATCTTTTAATTTTTAATTTCTTTGCACAGAATTGGTCTGTTATTGTTTTAATTTCTTTGTTTTAATGTTTTAAAGTTCTGATATTACCACGAGTAATTAATTTTATATTTAATAAAGCGTAGAGACTTTTTGATATCACTTAGCAATCTCTTATAATAAATAATACGCTTTCTACATTGCAATTTGCACCACGTGTTTCACCATTGATTCGTCACATTAAAATGTCTGTGTCGTTGATTGAGCAGTTAAACATTGTTACAAGTTCGCTCTGGCAGCAAATTAAAGGAATCGTAACGATTAAGTTCCCGAGGATAGTACAATGAATCGCAATGATCCACAGATCTCATAACGCGCCGTCGATCGAGCCGCAATCATTCCTAATTTCTGTCCATAAAAAGGAGCAATTAAGAGAACGCGGCCCTGTTATTCGACGAGCGAGTAAGCAATTGCGAAAAAAAAAAAAAAAAAATATGAAGACATTTCCAATCCGCGATAGAATTCCCTCGCAAATGAATATTGTAAAACCGGTTTGATCAAACGATGTCAAGAACACGCACAATTACGTCCCGCGATTGATATTAAAAACCTTAATTCCGAGATTGAAGAGACGACGCAGCGTACTATTTTTGGAAGGTGTGCGATCACCAATTACACCAGGTGGAACAAATGAAGTCGCTCTGCAGTGGATGAATTCAATTTTCAATTTTCTAAAAATAGTTTAATTTTTGCTGTAAAGAATTAGTAGAATTCAATAGCTGTATAGTTTAATGACGGTCTTTTGGAACATCGCGTTAAACGAACAATAAATAATTAAGCTTCCAAGCTCAACTGTTGACGATTTTTCCTATTTCCGTATTTTTAATGCGGAGAACCGAGTCCTGAAACATTTTTATTATTTCTGAATTACTAATTTACTAAGCTGAAGCAATGATGATTTTCATTTCTTGTAAGATTGCAATTTACCAAGCTGAAGCAGTAATAATTTCTACACCGTCTAATTTAACAATTTACCAAGCTGAATATATAAACCAAATAATAATCAATAAACCAAAATGAAACATCGAATGTGAGAAAACGGCAGCGTTCACCGCGCACGAGAGAATTCGCGGGAACGAATCAAGGATATCCTGAGCAGGACGAAGGGAGTCGGACACAAAGAGGATCGGGCAGGGGTGCAAACACCGGTACGAGAAAAATGAGGAACGGAAACGGGCTGGCCGCGGGCGAGTGGAAAGCCGTGGATAGAGGAAGAAGGGACCGGTCGCGTAGTTAGCGCACGGCGGACATTAACTTCCCATTAACCAGGCGGCCATTAAAGGAGCAAGGAGGAGCCCGCTGCGCTGGCGCCAGGAGTAATCGGCATCGGACGCTAGGCGCCCCGTGCTGCAATCCGCGCGCAAACTCTCCTCCCGTGGCTATTTATAAACCTGCCCCGCTGCTGTAGGCGGAATTCGTGCGAGCAAGCCCGCGATAAAATCCTCTGTCGACGGTGGTCGAGATAAAAGGGTCCTCGCCGTGCTCCTGCGCCGTCGCCCGGCGTCACCCTCCTGCCAAAGGGTTGCTCTTTCGCCGAAAACTCTGGTCAAAATCGTGACAACAGGCGGTTGGAATTTTTTTAAAAATTATTCCTTTGTCAGAGCCTTCTCTCTTTCTATAGCAAATTTGTTTAGAAGCGTCTTGGATATTTCTGGGATTTTGTTAACGTTTTCGAAAGAAAATGGAAGACGAGAAGAAAAATAGGAAAATTAATTAACATAAGGCACTGCGAAAACTCGAAACGAAACCGTAGAAAGGGAATCGTTCGTTAACTCCAGCAATCGAGGCAATAAAAGAAGAGCACGCTTCCCTTAAGGTCTCGCGTCGGGAACAATGGCCACTAAAGCCGGCAATAGAAACCCGGCGCGTAGCGTAATTGAAGACGCGAAGGGTTTAACCACAGACTCGGCCCGGCCACGGCGTCATTATCTAAAATTCATTCGTCCTTCCGAGCCGTAAAGAGGAGAATTCCGATCGCGGCGTTTCGATCGTGCGAGCCGCGGGTAAATTGTGCGAGGTGCCGTTACTAGGCCCGGCTGTCCTCTTCCAGCCATCGGCGGGAACGTCGTCGGACCTAATCGCGCGGCGCTCGTTCGTGCTTGTCCTCGCAGGAGGCGAGGCAGAGTCCGCCGGGACGCGGTCGTCGAGGCAAGTGCATCCTCGTCGGTTCTCGAAGGCCGTCGAGGACAGTAATTTCGATGAAAATCGATAAGTCAGGAGGAGAAGGGGGGAGGAGGGGGACGGAGGGGACACACGGCCTGGGTAGCAATCAACTGTTGGATAGTCCGCGATGATCCCCCTCCGCGTGCTCGTCGGTGGCCAACATTCACATGCGGCACCCAGGACGTCGCGGATAACGATCTAAGATCTATAAATAGTGACGCGGGCCTGGGCAACGGGGACCACTTTGTAGCCGAAGAGTACACGCGGGAACGAAGCCGATGGTAATTACCGGCGGCCGATGGAGAAGGACAGGCGACGGCCGTGCGGCGTGCACACCTAAAGTCCCGTCCGGAGAAATGGTAACGAGCAACCAGTCCGCTAACGCCGCGATATTAGAATCTATAAATAGACGGCGGACGCCCCGATGAAGAGGAACACCGACCGGCTCTCGACGGACTGCTATCCCGGCAGGACATCCTGCGAGACTGTTTTCCTCCTTCGCTTGTGCAATTAGTATTGCCGTGGATTTTGTCGTGACAGTTGTCCGACTATTTTTCTTACCCCGTTGACACGCATGGGACGCTTTCGCACTTTGCCGATCGGCTGTAGACATTTTTATATTTTTATAGCATCACTGTAGACATTTTTATATTTTTATAATGTTAGCGTTAAACAATATTCATTTTATTTATTTTAGTCATCGAGAGAGTTTAAAAAATTATATCGTATAGTACCTTAACAGTAGATAGCAAATTATTGGTGGCTATGATAATCGATTCTATTGGTGATTATTTAATAATATAATAGATAATTTATTTCCTTAATATGAATAATAGGGAATTGATCTCATTATACATTAATTGATACATTACTTGCACAAGATTTTAGATAAAAATTCGCAAATCTACTTTAAAAGTAGTTCGCGAAAACGCATTAGAAAGATGGCCGCCGTAACCTCAACTCTAGGTCTACGGTACCCCTCAAAATGGCGGATCACTAATTCTTTAATTCACGATTATTCAGACTTAAAAAATACATTTATGAGTTACTTCGTAATCAGAATAAATTGGAAGACCCCTTTTCTTACGAACGCGCCCCTTTTTTCGTCAAGCATCGAGCCCGATCGAAAGATCCAGCACGATGGAAGCCGACGAAGAGGATCGACTGGCCGGCAGAGGATGGTCGACGCGATCCGAGAATCCCGTAGACCGGGTATCATCTTGTTCGCCGGGGAAACGAGGCGTGCATCGTGGCCGGCGTTACAATCGCGCGAACCAGCACGCACCGGGGGCCCCACGGACACACGTAGGGCCCCCTCGAGTAATGCCCAAGATCTATAAATAGACCTGTCGGAGGGTGCAGGAGGCATCCTTCGAAAGGGGAGGTGCACGCGCTGCACGCGAGGTGTCTTTCCCTCCCGAGACTCGGGGCCCCGGTGTAAAAAGAGAGGAGGATGAGGATCGACTGGTTCAGCTCGGATGCCTTCGCCGGGGCGAGCCATAGGCGCCAGAATCATTGTCAGCGGCCCGGTGAGATCCTCGCGGTTCTGCGGTTTTTTCGAGACAGGCGCGCCGCCGTGAGGCTAAACCCACCGACAACTTAACTTGCGTAATTACGGAATTGCGGAATAAACGGGGACCGTTCGCGCTGCCACGCCGCGAACGTTCCGCCATTGTTTTATGTTGAACGCCGGCGAGAATCGACGATTTTTGGGACCGTTTCTATTAAAACACTATCCATCAAGCTATATCTGCTATATCTACTGTATAATGTACCAGTCGAAACAGACTATACTTTTTAAATCATTAAAATATATACTAATTTCAGCAAAATTCACCCAAATAATTCGAATTTCTATGTTAAAGAATTTAATCTTATTTAATTTAATTTATTTCTATAAATGAGTAAACATCCGTTTTTATAATAACAGGAACAAATGTCGATTCAATTAATTCAATTTCAAATTGTTTCTCGGTAAAGACGTTGTAGCGATTAGTATCGTTTTCATCAATTAACTGTGACAAGATATTCACTATGTCCTAAACTTATTAAGCCTGTATTTAAGACGTGCACTTCGTTCTTCGTGGAAGACCACTGGTACTTCGCAGACGCATAAAATCCGCAGTTTAATAAGAAGCAATGCAAGAGTCTGCAACCTTGGCGAATAATACCATTAATCATGAAACGTTTAACGTTCTACCTGCCGGATGTTAAAACGATCAGATTATCACAATAACTACTATTGTCGGTAACTGCTGTTGCCTTTACACGATTTATTAAGAACTCATTTACTGTTAATCGCTCATTTCGAAAGACCTCTTATTCTACACTGACACGAACGTGTCTTCTTCTTCTTCTGCTTGATTATTGCTTCGTCTCAAGCACTATAAAAATAATAGTTTATCGCTTCTCATATCTTCGACGATGCTTCTTAAAACTCGATTTAGTTTTGACAAATAAAATTCGAAGTTTCAAAAATTCCTTCTAAATTAATCATCCCATTTTTCTGCTATATTATCACTATAGGTATAGTTTACGCTGTCAAAATTTCTTAAGTAGATTGTAGATACTGTACTGCAACACTCTGACGGCCGCTGTCACGTGACAGAAATTTTAATTCAAAAATCGATTCTATTTAAATCTCTCTCTCTCTCTCTCTCTCTTATTAATTAAAGTAATAATTAATTCCACCGTCGCATAGGTGTGACAGAGTAGTCAAAAATCTATAAATTAATTTGACCCAAAAATTAATTAATTAAAGCGTTGCAATTCTAATTTTATTCAAATAGAACAGATTTTTAATTTTTTCGAAAAATCGTCGGCTTATGGTGTTCGGGGCCACGTTCCCCATAAAAAGAGGAAAGAAACTGTCCCCGTTGCTACGCCAATGGACCGTAGCCCCTCTTCGATGGATACAGGTAGGCTAGCTTCTGTTCGCCTCGGCTTCCAAAAAGGAAGTAGCGTAACGAGATGGCGTTCCCGACATCGTGCCGAGATGCACCGAACCCGCGGTGCATCTTTGATGCGCTCCGGTATCCCGGGATTGGTAACCGCGGCCAATTTTTGCTCGGCAAAGGGGGAGAGGGAGATAGGGAGAGAGAGAGAGAGAGAGAGACGCGCAGGACAGATCTGGTTTGCCTTGCGAAGGTTTTCTTACGTCCTGCGCGACGGTTGCGCTGATCCTGGAACCGCGCGCGGCCTACCCTCGGCGACGCTCCCGCGTCCTGTCGCCGAGACACTGTCGCCTCTAGTCCGCGTACAGGGCACGTGAGAACCGCCGCGGTCCATCGTTTCATCGAGGGGACACGTGAATTCAATGGGAGAATAAATATAGACCTCGCCTGACAGCCGCGAAAGGGATCGTCTCATTCACTGTCCACGTCGTTAGTGCCCTTCGGATTTTCAGGCGAAATTAAAACTGCACGCGTTAACCCTTTGGTTCTGTCTGATTACGTATTACCCAAATGTAAAAAGGAAGAAGAAATAATAAATCAAATTGTTGTTTAGAAAAAAGAAAATATTAGGAAAACAATATTTTTTTCAAG